>NW_017674086.1:0-30252 GCF_001879085.1 Nicotiana attenuata | reverse complement strand
TATATATATAAAATTTATATATATGGTATAAAATACATATAAGAAAATATATAGTATATTGATGGAAGGTGAGCCAAAAATTTACCATCCATGTTTTGTTAATTTCAAGGGTATATATGTTTGCCAAAAATAAAACGTTAAGGATATATGTGAGCCATTTTCAATACGTTAGGGGTATTTTTAGACCAAATGGTTAACAGAGGGCATTCTTGAGCCATTTTCAATACGTTAGGGGTAGTATTCGACCAAAAGGTTAACGTAGGACATTTTTGAGCCATTTCAATATGTTAGGGGTATTTTTGGCCCTAAATCCGTTGGGCCTGTTTGGCCCACCAAGGGACCGGACCGTCCGGTCCCTTGGCGAGCCAAACGGTCCCGATCCAAACGGTTCCAAAGCAAAAAAATGGTCCACGAGACCGGCACGACCCCACCAATTGCGTGCCAAACGGTCCCAGCCCGTTTAACCCGTTAAGTCGACTTAGCCTGCGGTCCGGGGCCGGTTCCGGGCCAGCCCAGTTGCCAACCTTATAAGAGAATAATTGATAGTTAATCCTGTGATAACTTATTTCCCAACCTAAATGACTCCTGAGTATGTCGTTGTGGTTGCTTGTTTAATAATTGTGCAATATCCATACATACTATTTTTGGTCTTAAATTGAATAGTATAAATTCATTTACTCTTTATGTCACGACCCGAAACCCGCACTAGTCGTGATGGCGCCTCTCGTGAAGACAAGGCCAGCCAACAGAACAACAACGCCTCTTTCAAAATTTATTAAACATAAATGAATAGATAAATACAACGTAATGACAATAATAATCGATATTTACAACCCAACACAGCCCAATCGGGGTGTCACAAGTCACGAGCATCTAGAGAAGTCTGAACACGACTACAGGGCCAATAATACACAGAATAAAATTTAGAATCAAAAGACGAAGTCCGGTGCCGCGAACGCCGGCGGTCACCTTGCTCAGCTACGATAACAAAATCCTCAATCAGCTCTAACCCGCTACCGGGTAACAAATACCTGCAACTGCACGCGAGGTGCAGGGAGTAAAGTGAATACTCCAACTCAGTGAGTAATAAAGGTAAATAATAACTGAGCAGCAAAAAATCACGAAAGGCACTCCATCATGCTATATAGGACAGTGCAACCCTTTGAGTAAACAGTAAAACCGTGAAATCCTTTAGAAAATCTATCTGGGCTCAGTTAAAAACCTCTTTTGAAAACCTCTTTTTCAACAATTAAGCAAATGAATGCGAAACAGATAGTGCAAGTCAGCACGTAAGTCAGCCCCTCGGGCACAGCACTCCATTAACAAATAACACCAGGGTATCTGGTAAACAGTACAAGATGTAGCATGGATGCCAATGAAATGAGAGTGCTGAATGTCATGACACGTAATACAAACAGGAAACAATGCATGCGTGCAATGCAATGCCTATGACCGCTGCGGCGTGCAGCCCGAGCCATCCATATTTAACGTCGACGGCGCTCACTGGGGTGTGTACAGACTCCGGAGGGGCTCCTACAGCCCAAGCGCAATAATCAAGCCATCTCGTGGCATCAACCAGGCCCTCGGCCTCAATATCAATACAGTACCGCTACGGCGCGCAGCCGTAGCCAACCATACATCCAGAAATCACTATAACACTGCTGCGGCGCGCAGCTCGATCCATGCTCAGTCCAGAAATGCACATAAGCCACTTGGGCAATATTAAAATAATAGTTCTCAGCTCGAAACGTCAATAAAATGTTGTTTAAGCTTTCAAATCTTAGAAAAAATGGCTGAGTTTGCAAAACGGTATTAAAACCCTAGACCGAGATCAAATAATATGCAAGTAATGCGAAAACAGTGATATCAATCCCTGAAGGATTCACATAGTTGGCACGAAGCCCAAACATGGCAATCAGCCCAAATTACGATGATAACAAGTAGTTTCAGTCAAATACGCAGTAATTAACCAATCGGGACAGACCAAGTCACAATTCCCAACGTGCTCTACCCCATGCTCATATCCGGCGTGCAAGTCACCTCAATACAGCACTATGATGTGCAAATCCGGAGTTTCAAACCCTCAGGATATCATTTACAAGTATTACTCACCTCGAATCGGTGAAATCTCTAGTTCGCGACGTCTTTGCCCCTCATACCGGCCTCCACGCGCGTCGAATCTATCCAAAATCAGAGCGAATACATCACAATATGCTAAGGGAACAATACCCAATCGAAAACAATCGAAAAATAGCAAAATCTCGAAACTAGCAAAACCCGAGCCCCGGGCCCACTTCTCGAAAAATTACAAAACTCACATTACCGGATTCCTCGTCTCGCCACGAGTCCATACATACCAAGAACTCCCAAATCCGAGCTCAAATGACCTATCAAATCCCAATTTGAAATATCAAAAACTCAAGCCCTAGCTTTACCCCTTTTTGATGAATTTCAACCAATTTCCATGTTAAATCTATCATAATCTCGTGTATTTAGGCCAAGGAACTTAGCTCCAATCAATCCTCCTTGAATCCCTCTTCAATTTGTCCCAAAGAGCTCTCAAAATACTCAACAATGGTGGAAAAATGACTAAAACTCGCGGATGAAATGTTTATAAACTTTCTGCCCAGGTCTGACCCCTCCTTCTTCGCGAACGCGAGGGCTATCCCGCGTTCGCGATGCTCAAATTTTCCATCTGCCAAAAGCCCTTCGCGAACGCGTCCCACACCACGCGAACGCGAAGTTTTATTCCTCATATATATACGCGAACGCGACACACATTATGCGAACGCGAAGACCAAAGAAACCTGAACCTCAATTCCTTATACGCGTTCGCGGCTACTGCCTCGCGAACCCCTCCGCGAACGCGAACCCACACATTGCGAACGCGAAGAGTAATTCACCTGCCTCCCAAAAAGCTTCTACGCGATCGCGACACCACACCCGCGATCGCGAAGCACAAATACTCTGCAACATCAAGACAGCAAAAATCTGCAACTCAAAATGTCAAGATTGGTCCGATCGACCATCCGAAACTCACCCGAGGCCCCCGGGACTTCAACCAAAAGCACCAACGCATCCCAAAACCTCATTCAAACATGTTCCAATCATCAAAACACCTCAAACAACACCAAAACCATCAATTCACATCGAATTCAAGCCTAAGTTTTTCCAAAAACTTCCGTAACACGCATTCGATCAAAAACCCAACCAAACAACGTCCGAATGACCTGAAATTTTGCGCACACATCACAAATCACATAACGAAGCTACAGCAACTCTCGGAATTCCATTCCGACCCTCGGATCAAAATCTCACCTATCAACCGGAATTCGCCAAAATTCTAACTTTGCCAATTCAAGCCTAATTCTACACCGGACCTCCAAAATCAACTCCGATCGCACTCCTAAGTCACAAATCATCCCCCGAAGCTAACCGAATCACCGGAAATCACATCCGAGCCCTCTAACTCTTAAGTCAACGTCCGGTTGACTTTTCCAACTTAATCCTTCTTAAAAGAGACTAAGTGTCTCATTTCCTACCAAAATCAATCCAAATCAACTGTAACACACCAATTACTGATAATGAAACATGAAGAAGCATAAAATAGGGGAAACGGAGCGGTAACTCGTGAGACGACGGGTCGGGTCGTCACATCCTCCCTAACTTAAACCAACGCTCGTCCTCGAGCGTACCCAGAGTTGTCCTAGAAGCCAACCAATAGCTGAATAACCCTACCAAGCATATACCAGAGGTGATCCCACGTCACCCTATCTCATATAGGTCCGATAACACATCATAGCTGAAATCTCACAACCCATCTACACCATAAACCGTTGAACCACATTGCACTTTCCGAAATCATACACAAGATCAGAACCTTACGTCTATATTCAGAATAAACCCGAACCAGCTGTAATAACCCATAACTGCAACCTCAGGTGAGACCACCTGATATACCACATAATCCAAACACTCAAAACGATAGCCTCTAATCACAGCAGTTGCCCATAATAACCAAATACCGATAGAAAGCCTCTTATTAGCTAAAGTCTTATTCCAGCACTTTCACATACTGCCAACGATAAATGAAACACACGATAAATCGTAACCATTTCTCAGATCAACCATTCATGAAGCCACTTCCCTTTGGCTATTACCACAACAGATTTCCGGGTCGAACCTCGATATTATCCTTCTAACAAGCTGAAATCAAATCTGTTTGTATTCATTAATGACTCCAACGATCACCTCGAGTCCAACACACCACTCTGGTGATATGACACCTCAACTCAGGCCTAAGCCACAACTTGCATGATACACGCACCAATAAAAACGGTCTGAACACACTCAAATCATGAAAAATGACTCAACAAAAGGGCTGTACCTCAAGCTCGTCAGTACCATCACAACACAAAGCTGAGACCCTGTCTCACATCGTAGAAATAGAACACTTGAATCTACCCTGAAAGGTCATTTCCCCACGTGGCCTCACTACAATGCGCGATCGTATCCCAACACTGTTACACATGAAACACCTCAAGTCACTATGCCCCAATCGACAGCCACGCACCATTTGTTGTCTGAAACCAAAGCAATTCATTACCCCCATGGTGAAACAAATAACATACGACACGCAACCCAATAGGTCATAACCAACACTCCTTTCACCAAGCAACATCCAATTACTCTTCCCGCTCGACTTTCTCTATGAACCCCAATAGAACCGCACCACATATGCCCATATCCAACAAATCATAACGCCTCGCAGCACAGAAAAACCACTCATAGATCTCCCCAGATCGCTAACAAGCTCCATAACGACCGAATCAACCTATCCCTCAACAACACATATCGGGGCCAACCAAGCCAACTCAAGCTAGACACGTATCCATATCAGCTTACCAACGAACTCACTACCAAGAAAGCCTGAAGCTTCTCCTTCCACTACTATAACTCCTGCCGGAGCCGTACGATACGGTGCCCGACACCAAATCAATATCGAGATCCACAACCTCGCCCGGCATGCCCGGCCGCAAGAAACGCATCCGAAAAAGTCCCTCAATACCGGAACTGAACCAATGGTAGAAACCTCTGCACTGACATCCGCCACGAAGGCCCAATTAAGAAAAACAATCCTTCCCAGCCGTCCGCTAGTCTTTGGAATACAAACCACTCCGCTAGAACATGATCCGATGCACCTCGCCACGCAACCTGTGGCATTTTCCGACATAGCCCATAGCACGATAGTCTAGAATAACCCAACACTGAGACAACCAGTCTACACCCCAATATCATATCCAAAAATCTAATATACCAAGCAAAGAAAGATTCACTCAGGCCTCCAAATCCCAATATCCGCTAACGGTACCAATACACACGATCCACAACCACTACATAGCCTGAACATGAGAACTCCCAGTCTCCAACTCCATATAGCACACGAATCACTGTACCTAATCCCAAATTCCGCCGTATGAATACATATTATATCTCAAGTACCCAATCATTCCACAAAAGATATTCTTAAAATTCCCCTGTGCCATCAAACAACTCAGACATCAGCAATCGATCTAACAAGAAAGCGTCGCAATACTACCGAAGTATCATCAGTTAAGCCACATTACCCCTTTCCGAGACAAATACTCTCGTCAAATCACTTCCAATTAGCAGTACCATTTCCTTGATTACCTGAGGCTACCCGTTGCCTAAGAGTCTTATGAACTCCTTTTCAGAACTGAACTGTAACTTACCTCATCAAGAACTTCCGCTGATCCCATTTGGAAGAAAATAATCACACATCCCACGCTTCGCATGCCCGTAGAAAGATATATACATCTCCAAACCACGGTAAAACCCAACAAGGACTCTCTCCCAATTCCATTTGCACAAGCTAAACTGCCAGGACTGAATCCTTCTACCCCAAACCAAGCTAAGCAAGCTGTCAGGACTCAAAAGTTTTGCTGCACAATACCTGTAAGGCTCATTATCTCGAACACATACGAAGAATTAATCATACCTTCACCATACCGACTCAGTCTACTATCAACCTATTCCATTTATCAAATTTCCCCTCTAATTCATCATCAACTTGATATTCCCCCTTGCTGTAGCACCACAATACCTCAACCCAGGTTTACCACACGAGACTCGAACATAAGACCACAATGTCTAAGACTCATAAGCCACCGAATACTCTCTCAAATGTTCCCAGAAGTACCACATTCCAGAATACTTTACTTGAAGAACTTCCTGCGAACCTAAATTCGTTACCATTACTTTCCAGATACCGATACATAGGATCCCATAATCAACATAAAAATACCACAAGCCTTGACCCTTTTCCAATGAAAACACAGTCTCTACCCACATACACAACCTTAAGACACCTGATTGCTACATGTAGAATCTTGAACACATTACAACCATTCTCGAGAGTCATTTACTCGTTATTCGAACTGCAATTTACCTGATCAAACAGACATAACAACCTGTGCCTCATTAGCACTCTGACGCCGCGGGATATGATCTCATTCCAATACAAACAAACATCTTCCTTCTCTATACACTGAGCATTCTTTATCAACAACAGCTCAAGACATCCTATTAGTTTCACACATCTACGAAGCATCATATAACCTTTGTCAAAATTTTGCTTCACTCGCGCCATCCTCGGCTCAATTTCTGCAACCAGAACTGATCCGCCAGCATACCTCGAAACGGAACCAACATAGCACATAACCGTGCGATCAGCTAATCAACAGCAACCTCCCCAACTTGGCTCGAAGCCATATATCAGGACACACTCAATAACCCATAATACTTTTACTCTAATGATGCCACAATATCATAGTGAGATTAAACTCAAATCATCTACTAGTTTGTGAAAACACAGATCATCTAGTACTGAAATCCTCTACAAACCTCGCATTCATCCCCACATCAGCTGAGTCCACTCTCTTAAGCGACCCAAATTTCCAAATTACAACACGTACCTTTCAATTACACATGAGATCTTCTAACGTACACATAAGGATCATACCACTTAAGAACACTCCGCAGGAGATGACCCACCTGCTTCACCTCAATTCAGTATTTCAACATACCTTCCACCATCATATACGTTACACAGTCATTTAGTCTTCCTGAGTCTGAACTCATACCGCCACATGTAATGCACTTCACTTTCCAACTAGGAGACACGGAAATATTCCTCACGCGCCCATAATTCGGACTACACATCAAGTCACAATAGGAATCGAACACTTAATAGTTCATTTATTATCCAGCAGACTTCGTCGTCACTACCAAGTCATATAGATACATCCCGCAGTACTAACATACTCATCACATGGATATCCAACCGCCATTCCGGCCAATAAGGACAATACCGAACATACAAGTTCAAAATACTTGCTCACACAATCAGCACCTCGGTGCTCAAGCCATAGGCAAGGATCCGGCCTCAAGTCCTCCAGACTGGTCACATCTCGCCCCTCAATCGGGGAATTACAAACCATCAAGGCATATATAATACTGAGCGCTCATGTGCGCATATAGACGTGTGGAAGGAATTTCAAGAGTTATCTAAAGCTGAATCAAGTACGCACGATAAGAATTCCAAGAAAGTGAAGTTTTTCCTAAAGGTTCTGCAGCCTCTCGAGGATAAATACAGACGTCTCCGTACCGATCCGCGAGACTCTTCTAAACCTGCTCATGACTCGTGAGACCTAGTAACCTAGGCTCTGATACCAACTTGTCACGACCCGAAACCCGCACTAGTCGTGATGGCGCCTCTCGTGAAGACAAGGCCAGCCAACAGAACAACAACGCCTCTTTCAAAATTTATTAAACATAAATGAATAGATAAATACAACTTAATGACAATAATAATCGATATTTATAACCCAACACAGCCCGACCGGGGTGTCACAAGTCACGAGCATCTAGAGAAGTTTGAACACGACTACAGGGCCAATAATACACAGAATAAAATTTAGAATCAAAAGATGAAGTCCGGTGCCGCGAACGCCGGCGGTCACCTTGCTCAGCTACGATAACAAAATCCTCAATCAGCTCTAACCCGCTACCGGGTAACAAATACCTGCAACTGCACGCGAGGTGCAGGGAGTAAAGTCAGTACTCCAACTCAGTGAGTAATAAATGTAAATAATAACTGAGCAGCAAGAAATCACGAAAGGCACTCCATCATGCTATATAGGACAGTGCAACCCTTTGAGAAAATAGTAAAACCGTGAAATCCTTTAGAAAATCTATCTGGGCTCAGTTAAAAACCTCTTTTGAAAATATCTTTTTCAACAATTAAGCAAATGAATGCGAAACAGATAGTGCAAGTCAGCACGTAAGTCAGCCCCTCCGGAACAACACTCCATTAACAAATAACACCAGGGTATCTGGTAAATAGTACAAGATGTAGCATGGATGCCAATGAAATGAGTGTGCTGAATGTCATGACACGTAATACAAACAGGAACCAATGCATGAGTGCAATGCACTGCCTATGAGCGCTGCGGCGTGCAGCCTGAGCCATCCATATTTAACGTCGACGACGCTCACTGGGGTTGTGTACAGACTCCGGAGGGGCTCCTATAGCCCAAGCGCAATAATCAAGCCATCTCGTGGCATCAACCAGGCCCTCAGCCTCAATATCAGTACAGTACCGCTGCGGCGCGTAGCCCGAGCCAACCATATATCCAGAAATCACTATAACACTGCTGCGGCGCGCAACCCTATCCATGCTCAGTCCAGAAATGCACATAAGCCACTTGGGCAATATTAAAATAACAGTTCTCAGCTCAAAACGTCAAAAAAAATGTTGTTTAAGTTTTCAAATCTTAGAAAAATGGCTGAGTTTGCAAATCAGTATTAAAACCCTGGACCGAGATCAAATAGTATGCAAAAATGATGCGAAAACAGTGATATCAATCCCCGAAGGATTCACATAGTTGGGACGAAGCCCAAACATGGCAATCGGCCCAAATAGCAGTGATAACAAATAATTTCCAGTCACCTACGCAGTAATTAACCAATCGGGACGGACCAAGTCACAATCCCCAATGGTGCTCTACGCCACGCTCATATCCGGCGTGCAAGTCACCTCAATACAACACTATGATGTGCAAATCCGGGGTTTCAAACCCTCAGGATATCATTTACAAGTATTACTCACCTCGAACCGGTGAAATCTCTAGCTCGCGACGCCTTTGCCCCTCAAACCGGCCTCCACGCGCGTCGAATCTATCCAAAATCAGAGCGAATACATCACAATATGCTAAGGGAACAATACCCAATCGAAAACAATCGAAAAATAGCAAAATCTCGAAACTAGCAAAACCCGAGCCCCGGGCCCACTTCTCAAAAAATTACAAAACTCACATTACCGGATTCCTCGTCTCGCCACGAGTCCATACATACCAAGAACTCCCAAATCCGAGCTCAAATGACCTATCAAATCCCAATTTGAAATATCAAAAACTCAAGCCCTAGCTTTACCCCTTTTTGATGAATTTCAACCAATTTCCATGTTAAATCTATCATAATCTCGTGTATTTAGGCCAAGGAACTTACCTCCAATCAATCCTCCTTGAATCCCTCTTCAATTTGTCCCAAAGAGCTCTCAAAATACTCAACAATGGTGGAAAAATGACTAAAACTCGCGGATGAAATGTTTATAAACTTTCTGCCCAGGTCTGACCCCTCCTTCTTCGCGAACGCGAGGGCTATCCCGCGTTCGCGATGCTCAAATTTTCCATCTGCCAAAAGCCCTTCGCGAACGCGTCCCACACCACGCGAACGCGAAGTTTTATTCCTCATATATATACGCGAACGCGACACACATTATGCGAACGCGAAGACCAAAGAAACCTGAACCTCAATTCCTTATACGCGTTCGCGGCTACTGCCTCGCGAACGCGATGCACACTCAGCTACCCCTCCGCGAACGCGAACCCACACATCGCGAACGCGAAGAGTAATTCACCTGCCTCCCAAAAAGCTTCTACGCGATCGCGACACCACACCCGCGATCGCGAAGCACAAATACTCTGCAACATCAAGACAGCAAAAATCTGCAACTCAAAATGCCAAGATTGGTCCGATCGACCATCCGAAACTCACCCGAGGCCCCCGGGACCTCAACCAAAAGCACCAACGCATCCCAAAACCTCATTCAAACATGTTCCAATCATCAAAACACCTCAAACAACACCAAAACCATCAATTCACATCGAATTCAAGCCTAAGTTTTTCCAAAAACTTCCGAAACACGCATTCGATCAAAAACCCAACCAAACAACGTCCGAATGACCTGAAATTTTGCGCACACATCACAAATCACATAACGAAGCTATAACAACTCTTGGAATTCCATTCCGACCCTCGGATCAAAATCTCACCTATCAACTGGAATTCGCCAAAATTCTAACTTTGCCAATTCAAGCCTAATTCTACACCGGACCTCCAAAATCAATTCCGATCGCACTCTTAAGTCACAAATCATCCCCCGAAGCTAACCGAATCACCGGAAATCACATCCGAGCCCTCTAACTCATAAGTCAATGTTCAGTTGACTTTTTCAACTTAATCCTTCTTAAAAGAGACTAAGTGTCTCATTTCCTACCAAAACCAATCCAAATCAACTGTAACACACCAATTACTGATAATGAAACATGAAGAAGCATAAAATAGGGGAAACGGAGCGGTAACTCATGAGACGACGGGTCGGGTCGTCACACTTTAAAACCAGCATTTTTATGAGTTTAAAATATTTTTTAATTTAAAGTGACAACGTAATACGTTGGCAATCTAATTAGACAAATATGTCAATGTTTGCTGTAAATTCATATTTATCTATCTATATCTATATCTATATCTATCTATATCTATACTACATTAAAAGTGGGAAGCCCTTAAGTCAAAAGTCAAATTACTGTTTTACCCATTTAAAAAATCTAATTATAACAAGAACCCCTAATTTAAAAATTAAATTATCAATCAAAAAAAAACTTCTCAAAAACTTAATTAAATCTACTTATTAAAAAATCCCTAAAAGCCAACACTTCTTTAAAAAAAAAGCAACGGTTCATGAACATCTTTTGCACCCTTAACGTTTCTCTCGGCTAAAAATCAAACACACTTACAAACCTTTTTCAAGGTAATTATTTTTCACGGCTATGTTGTTCTCTTTCTGGTTATGCAAGGTTTACTCCTTTTTCATGTATTCGTTAGTTTCTCTTCATACTTATTATTTATATTGATAATATAAATATATAGAACTACTATCACAGTAAATCCATTGAATTAGTTCTTCTCTAAAAGTTTTTGTTGATAACTCTTATGTTAGTGGTTTAATTTTTATATACATGTTATCGATATTAAAAGTTTCTCCTGGTGTCATGTGTGGGTGTTAGAGCGTACATCATATATATTGGTTATCAGTTGATTCAATACTTTTGATTTTCCTTCTCTTTTATGTCTTTTTACAAACAAGTTTGAGAATTTTATTTTAGTTGAATGTTAATTCTGAATTTGTTCCACTTTGCTTTGTCTATTTGTCCTTACCAGGTGATCGTAAACCTTCGTATACAATTTTTGTTGTCCACTATCTTCTCTCGGATCTAGCGGTGGTCATGTTAGAATAGAAAATTATTCTCTTTGATTTTTAATAATTGACAAAAAGAGAATCATTTATGCGACAAAGTTTGATTTGCTTAAGGTGCAAATAGTTTTGCCTTTGGTGTGGTGTTTGCAGGAGAGGAATAGTTGTAGAGAGAGTACTATCTTGGCACAAAATATTGTGCAATCTTACAAGAAAGATTGTTGGATAAGGCCATGAACTGCATTTAGTCTTATGCATTAATTATTATTGATTACTATTAACAATAGTCAGAGAAGTAAATAGTCTTTTGGTAACTTCATCTATAAATATCTTCAATAACAATTAGATTGTATTTCTCCTAACTAATAATCATAGCAGAAAAAATGAAAGAAATCAAGAGTCGCATCGAAGATGGAATTCACTTATTCGGTGCAAGGTATGTCTACCACGAAAATAGTTAGGGAAGGATGCTATATAGGAGGGCATCGATTTAGGAAATTTTAGTCGTATATTTAATTTGCTATATGTGAAGGATTATTGGGTGTCTATTTTGTGTTTATTTGCGATCTACACATCTATATACCAACGAGGTACTAATAACAATCGATGCTTTATTTTTGTTCTTGTAGATATTTTCAGAATTTATTTCAGATGAATGTTTACTCTTTTGTTACTATCAACATGTAGATGTTGATAGATAGAACACAAATGAAATACTAACTTTAGTGAAGATGGCATGATTAAGGGAAAAATAAAATTGTTCATATACGATTCAAAAATAAAGCCAAACAAGATCTGATCAATAGACATTGAATATTAAATTTTTATTATAATTAAGTAGAATTTTTTAATGTGTAATGTGAGTACATGAGCAATAGATCATTTCAAGTGAGATGTTTGGCATAAATTTAAAAAGACTTGCCTCCTTGTCAACATCTTATACATGAGGATGTTTTACTCTGTAATGAAGTTATTTTTTGGTTTAAGTTAATAGTCTACTTACAGAGTTTGGTATGTTCTTTTTACATGCACTTTTAAAGTTTAGTGTATTTTTAGAACAAACTTTCTTTTGAAAATTGTCCTTCTTATCCTGACATATTTTATCAAATGTTAATTTGCTTTGCATTCTTCTAACATGTTTCATGAATTATGCGATCGCACTATTGGTAATACTTCAATACTTTTTACTAATTAAAATTATTTTAATGCATTAACTAAGAAGCATGTTTGGACAAGCTTCAATAATTTGCTTATTAAGCTACAAAGATTTAGTTGAAAATCTGGACTTTTGTGCTTTTGTTTTGAACATTCGACTGGTACGAACATAGTCCTTAAGGTAAATGAGACAGATGGTTTCTTTTGCTCATTTATCTGTTAAATTGGTAATAAGAACGGTTGTTGACTATGTCATTCATTCATATAAGAACGGTTGTTGACTATGTCATTCATTCATACTTTTAGGCAACACTTAATCCAAAGGTAGAATCTAAAATTGCTGGTATTATTATTATGTTGATCATTTTACCTGTTGTAGGAGTTCGACCACCTCATCTAATTTTCATCGTAAGTGTGTTGTAAATTTAAGTTCCTACATTTGTTATCTTTTGTTTACGAGTCTTGCTTCTTAGTTTACATGTACTTGCTCCAGTTATCTCGCTATGATAAAAAGTTTTTATTAAATAAAGTAGTTCTTTTCAAACAATACCCACCCTGGTCATGAGAAAATTATCAAAATAGATTAATGGAATATACACCAGAAATATTGTTTATAAATATTACATGAGCAACGCTTCATTTCACACTTGTACCACATCAAATCAAAATAAGTAAAAAAATAATCGCATGTATCTAATTAAACTTTGATTGTCCATCTTCGTAGATTTAGATAATATCCTATTTTCTTAACCTCGATAAATATGTTACTATACGACGATCCATACTAATCATTTACAAATATATATATATATATATATATATATATATATATATATATATGTATGTATGTATGTATGTATGTATGTATGTATATATATGTATGTATGTATATATACACTTTGCTTTTCTTTTATAATTATTTACTCAAATTTTTATTTGAACAATATTAATATTACTACAAAATACCGTACTACACGATCTGGCATACACGTGCAACGCACGTATCGAGAAACTAGTACTATATTAAAAGTACGAATACCCTTAGTGAAATGTCCTTTGCCTTTTTTACCCTTTAAAAATAAATTTCACACTAGACAAAATAATCATTTGATAATTTTCATAATATTTAAAGCTTTGAAATAATTAAAAATATTCACTATTAAATCTTTTCCCTCCTAAAATCTAGGAATTACAAATTAAGTAAGATTTGACTTAATAAATCATTTCCTTATTTAAATGATGTACAATAATTTTTCTTAAATTAACTGCGATCCTTAAATTGGAATATTTGATTTTTCTTCTTTTTTAAATAAAAAAATCCTGAAACTGTTTTACTTATTTGGTTTCTTTTTGTTAAAGTAGCATGTTTTGCTATCTAACTGAGTACTTATTGTTATGTTTGAAGGAATCCATCTATACTATATTAAAAGCACGAAGCCCCTATCGAAATGTCGTTCGCCTTTTTTACCCTTCGTAAGTGCATTATGTAACGACCCGACTGGTCGTTTTACTTGCTAGAACCCCGTTTCCCTAAATAAGACTTCCCGCATTTGCTTTACTGATTTATGACTTGCGGGGATGGTTGGTTCAGGATTTGGAAGAGTTTGGATTGAAATCGGAACACTTGGTTCCTTAAGGTTGGCTTAAAAGGCCAAGTTTGACTTCGGTCAACATTTTGATTAAACGACCTCGGAATCGAGATTTGAAGGTTCCAACAGGTTCATATAATAATTTCGGACTTGACCGCATGCTCGGATTGGGTTTTGGGTGACCCGGGAGCGTTTTGGCGCCTAATAATGAAAGTTGGTTCTTGAAGGTTTTTAGAAGTTCTTTAAATTGGATTTGGAGCAGGTTTTTGTGATATCGAGGTTCGAACGGAATTTCAAGACCGGGGATAGTTCCGTAATGTCATCTAAGACTTGCACGCAAAAATTGGTGTCATTCCGAGTAGTATAAGTACGTTTCGGCGCATTGGGAGTGGATTAAAGAACTTGAAGTTCATAAATTTGATTCAAATGGTTTTAGGGTGTGATTCATAGTTTTAATGTTGTTTCGAGGGTTCCGAGAGTTCGAGCGAGTCTGTTTTATGATTCCAAACTTGTTGGCATGTTCGGGCGGGGGCCCCGAGCGTCTATCGGATGAGGCTCGGACCAGGTTGAAAAATTGAGCAAAAGCTGAAGCTCCAACTGCTGTCATAACCGCACCTGGGGTTGGTCAGTTGCAGGTGCGAGCTTGCAGGTGCGGTTGAAGCCTCGCAAATGCGGCCCAAGAGAGAAGCCAAGATTCCGCAGATGCGACTCTTTTTTCGCAGAAGCGTACCGCAGAAGCGGGTATTCGTCCGCAGGTGCGGCCCAGCCCGGCCCAGCCCAACTCCGCAAAGCAGACCCTTGTTCGTAGAAGCGGGACCGCAGATGCGGCCAATGCACCGCATGTGCAAAAATCGCTGGGGCAGTCTTCATTTAATACGGGAGTTAGGCATTTTTATCCTATTCTTTACACATTTGGGCGATTGGGGAGCTCTCAAAGAGGGGATTTCGACTCAGCATCTTGAGGTGAGTAAATTCTACACAATGTGAGTTAAATACATAGTTTATGGGTAGATTATAACATGTAAATTAGTGAAAATCATGGGTTTAGGTGAAAACCTAGGGTTTTGTCAAAAAATTAGATTTAACCACGAAATTTGTTATGGAATTTAGTAGAAATCATATATTTATGTTCCTAAGGTTATGGGTAATAACTTCCTTTAAAAATTTTTGGAATCTGAGCATGTAGGCCCGGGGGTGAATTTTAGGAATCTTGCAATTTAGGTTGGGTAATTACTTAAATTGTGGGATTGTGATCTTTTGAGTATAGATTGATTAGTTTATGTAATGTTTGACTAGTTTCGAGTCGTTCGGCGTCAATTTGGAGATTTGGGCGCGTTCTTGAATTGGGAAGTAGGCTTGAGACGAGGTAAGTCTCCTTTCTAACCTTGTAAGAGGGAATTAACCCCATAGGTGAATTAAGTACATGCTTAAACCTATTTGTGAGGGCTACGTACGTACAAAGTGATGAGAGTCCATACGTAGCTACTAGAATGCTATTATCGGGGTAGTTTAGGATCCGTATCATGCTATAATTGGAATGTTATGTCCTTACTTGCTAAACTAATCGCTTAAACCATGTTATAAATTCATAAAAGGATTATATGAAGTTAAATTCACTTCCTTGGAGGTTTGTATGAATTACTTGACTGTAAATGAGAAATTTGTGCTTTCTTGAAATAAATTGTTATTTGTGGATTGGGCCGAGCGCCTCGGTAGTAAATAAAAGCATCTATGGTTGGAGCGGACCGTACGACCTCGATATAATTGTGCATGTTTATTTGGAACTCTCCTTTATTTATACTGCTTAAATGCTTTGAAATGTAAGTTTTTACATGATATGACTGAAATTGACATTTTAATTATGAAAGAATATCTTATCTTTTCCCGTTATTGAACTGTTAGTATTATTCATGATATATATGCCTAGCACAACACTTTAATTATATTATTGTTGGCCCTAGTAGGTGTCAAGTCGACCCCTCGTCACTATTTCTTCGAGATTAGACTGGATACTTACTGAGTACATATTGTTTATGTACTCATACTACGCTTATGTACTTAATTGTACAGGATCTGAGACAGGTGCATCTAGTTATCTGCCAGGCGCGCATTCCTGATCTTGGACCGAGACTTCATGGTGAGCTGCCTCCTTCGAGCCGTTTAGCAACATGCCGAAGTTTCTCTTTTTTTGTTTATGCCTGTTTGTTCTATTTCAGATAGTAGGATAATCATCTTTTGTATATTCTGCTAGTTGCCCACACACTTGTGTCACTAGATCTTGGCATATATTAGTAGACTTGATTTTTGGGTTGTATTTCTATAGTCATGATTTCTTCTAGTTGTTTCCGTTTCGCTTACTTTAAAAATCCGTTATTTATCAAATGCTTTAAATTTAAGTGAAGTTAGATGTTGGGATTGTTTAATAAAAATGGGAACTCGCTAGTTCATCAGTGTTGGCATGCCTAATAGCGGTGTTGGGCGCCATCACGACCTATAATGGAATTTGGGTCGTGACAATAGTATCAGAGCACTAGGTTCACGTAGGTCTCACAAGTTATGGGCAGACCTTGTAGAGTCTTGAGGATCGATACAGAGACATCTATACTTATCTTCGAGAGGCTATAGGGTGTTAGGAAACTACTCTTTGTTCATTTTCTATCGTGCAGCTGATGGTATACTAAATTTCCTTATTTTATTCTCTCACAGATGGTGAGGATGCGTATGGCGGACGTTCCAGATCCGGGAGGGGCTGCTCCCCCATTGTTAGAGGCCGGGGGAGGGCACCGGCCTGAGGTAAGGGACGAGGGCGCCCCAGAGTTGTCCCAGTAGCACCACCAACGGATCTAGTAGAGGAACCTATCATTGAGAAGTAGGGCGAGGTTCCCGCAGCAGAGCCAGCCCCGTGGGTTTCATGACAGCACCAGGCTTTCAGGAGGTCATGGGCCATATGCTGCGGTTCATGGACTCTATGACCTAGGATGGTTTATTTCCAACAGACCCAGCCACATCTCAGGTGGGAGGAGGCGTACAGACCCCTACTGCCCAGGCTCATGGGCATGCAGCTGCAGTGTATCAGACTCCGGGTGCACTACCCGCGGATGGGGCCCAGCCAGTTGCAACAGTGGCACCTGAGCCCAGACCAGCTACGGACGGCGATCCACAGAAATTATTGGACAAATGGACTAGGTTACACCCTTCTGTCTTCAGAGGTGAGCGTTGATAACTATGGATTCTAGCCTATCTTATGCTCTCTTTAGCTTAGGTTTTGGATAAAAAATGTGTAAAAGTATTCCCGAAAACTGACTTATTGTGATTGTTTGCAGGATTCGGTCAAAATGAAGCAAGAAAGTCATAGCCAGCTCATAAAGGAGTTAAATCTGCACAAGTTCAAAGTTGAGAGAAAAAGCGCTGACATCGATGAAATAATGCGGCGACAGAAGGTTCACCGCTGAGGCGGCCACAATTGCGCTGACACCGGAATTGAGGTTCAGAGAAGGTGTTTTGGGATGCAACAGAGACCGCTGACCGCGATGAAATAGCACGGCAGCAGAATACTTGACCCTGCTGCGATGCTAATTCCGCTGAGGGAGAAATTGAGATTCAGAGGCCTAGAAATTTGAGCTCAAATGAGAAATGCGTCCAGCAAATATTTTATGCGGCCGCGATTGAAGACAACACCGAGGCGGTAATTTTTACGCTCCCAGCGGAATTTAGTCCAGACCAAGCTCAGAAGAGAAGAAACGCGGTCCGCTCCTGCTTTTGCTCGGCCGCGAAAGTCCAAGCGCTTAGGCGCTCAGTATTGCATTGAAAGCGGAACCTCCATATGGGTATTTTTGTCCAGTAATTTTAGCTGTGTATAAATATATCTTTTTCAGATTTTTAGGCCATCTTTTGTACTGAGGAGCTCGTGAACAGACGTATTTTACTACTTAGAGTAAATTTAGAACAACTTTAGATATTAATCTTAGATTTTCATCTTGTAATTAACTTTTATGGCTTATATTACATCTTCATCTTTGATTTCTACCTTTATTATGAGTAGCTAAACCCATTAGCTAGGGTTGTGACCCAACTCTAGTGTGGGTATTTAATAGGTCTTCTATTTTAGGGCTTAATTGTTTATGGGTTAGTGATATTAGTTTGATTCATGCTTTAATAGTAGAATTAGTGGTTGCAAACACTGATTCATGCCTTTATGACTTAGACTCTTCTTGAGAAAGAGAGACTAAGTCTAGGAAAATTAGGCTAACAAGGAATTAGGGGCACTCAAGAGATTGATAGCCCCAATTAAAGGGTTAAACCTAGAGATAGTAATACCTGACTTGAGCCAATTTTACTTGCATTGTTTGAACACCCAATTGGGCTTGAGAAAGCCAATTAGGGCAAAGTCACTTAAACTACCGAGAGGTACAGAGTGAGTAATTATGCGTAATGGTTATATCACGACCCCAAATATAACAAGCTTGTCCTAAATTTTAGATCTCATTAGATACTCGCCTAGGTGTAAGTCACTTCCCTAGTGCTTTTTATCACTTGAGAAAACTTTACAAAAACATTGTACTTAGTCTATTTTCAGCAAACAATAGCATTAAAAGTAGAATAGTAACAACTCCAAACATGGTTAGAAGTGCAATTAAAAGCAGCACACATAGCTAGATTAGATAGAAACCCACTCCCAACCAATATTAACTCCCTGTGGAAATCGATCCCGACCTTTCGGGTAAAAGCTGCATCGACCACTCCTCGCCATTATATAGTGGTGTAGGGTTGGAGCCGATCACTTTTTGGTGTCGTTGCCAGGGAATTAAACGGTTTTGGCTATCTATCTAACTAGTTGTGTGTTTTGTTTTTCTTTCCTTCTGTTTTACTAACTTGTGTGACTTAATCGATTCAGGTACAAAATGGCAAACAATGATCCTATCGGAAATGTTATCCCAGGGGAGGAGGTAGATGATAATAGTGAAGATGAGGTGCCTCTAGTACCTAAAGCTTAAAGAAGAGGCCGCCAGGCCAATGAAAATATTCCAGATCCTCCCCCAGCTCCTCCACGAGTGGCTCCTTAGGTGCTTCCAAATGAAGGGTATGCAAGTGCAATTGTCCCACCTCGGATCTGGGCGGGCAATTTCCATATTACAAATGTCATGCTGACCTTATTGGAGCAAAGTGGGTACTTCACAGGTGCTCTCCATCAGAATGCATATAAACATCTAAAGGGCTTTGTGGATACCTGTTGGGGTAGAAAACAGATAAATGTGTCGGAGGATGAATTGAGACTGAGATTGTTCTCACTTAGAGGGAAGGCTTTGGACTAGCTCGAAAGACTCCCCAACCATTCCATCACTACGTGGGATGAGTTGGCCGACAAGTTTATAGCCAAGTTTTTCTCACCGAGACATATGGCTACATTAAGAGATGAGATCTTAGCGTTTAAACAGGAACCAAATGAACCCCTTCATGAAATCTGAGATAGATATAGAACTGTGGTCAAGGAATGCCCCAACAATGATATGACTGAAGCAATGATCCAACAGACATTTTATCGGGGTATAAACACGACCAATCAATGTGAGGTAAACCAGCTAGCAGGGGGTAATTTTATTGAGCTGCCTTATGCTGAGGCCAATGAGATTCTTGATGAGATGGCTGCCACTTCCTCAGCCTGGCAGAGTCGGGCGAATGTTCCTCAGGGGGATCCTCATGTCATAAACCTTCACAAGGAACTTTAAGACCACATACAAGCCATAGTTGAGTTGACAACAACCATGAACCAGTTAGCTAAAGCACAACTTCAGCAGATTCAGGGACCAAAGCAAGTAAAAGCAATGGAAGGCGTCAATCTATTGGTAAACAAGAGGAGACAACATGGGCAACAAATGCAAGACAATCAAGATCAATATGAGCAAGGTAGCAGTGGGTACAACCAGGATGATGGGTATTATGAGCAAAGTGAAGAGGTTTTGTATGCCAACAACTATCAAGGACAATGAGGTAATTCTCCAAATCAACAATGGAGATCGCAAGGGAATAATCGGAATTAGGGAAACCAAGGCCAAGGAAATTGGAACAATAACAACAACAACTCCAACAATTAGGGGAACAACAATTAGAATTAGGGTAACAACAACAATTGAAGTGGCAACAACCAAGGGGGTTGGAATAATGGTAATCAAGGTAATCGGGGGCCGGGTTTTCAAAGGCCTCCAATGTTTCAACAACCAAACAATTCGCCTCCATCTCCGTCCCAAGGTCCTAGCTCGTCCAACAATGAGATGGGACGTATTGAGTCAATGTTTGAGAAAATGATGAAGAAGAACACCGACTCTGAAGCCCAATTGGCGTCCCATATACTTCTACCCGCAATCTAGAGGTCCAACTTGGTCAGATTTTGCAAGCTTTAAACACTCGCCCTAAGGGGGAACTACCTAGTGACACAGTAGTAAACCCGAAGGGTGGGAACAATACCGGTCATGCAATGGCGGTGACCACAAGGAGTGGTAGAGGTGGTGAAGCAAGTGTCTCCAAGCAAAAGGAAGTTGTGAGTGATGATGTTGAAGTGCAAAATGAAGATGATCCAATAGTTTTTGAGCAAGTGAGTGAAAAGAATGTGAATGGTGAGGTGACAATTAATATTCATGACAATGAGAAGGAGACTCAAAATGACGTGAACCCATCTAGGGAACACATGATAGACATGCCGGAAACGGTAATGCCTAAAGTCAAGGCTCCCTTTCCTAGGCCTCCTCCACCTTACCCTCAAAAAGACTAGCAAAGCAGAAGAATGAAAATCAGTTCAAGAAGTTTATTGAGATGATGAAAAGTTATCGATCAATGTGCCCTTGGTGGAAGCTCTTGAGCAAATGTCGGGATATGCCAAGTTTATGAAAGACTTGGTAACTAAAAAGAGATCTATGGATTATGAGACCATCAAAATGACTCATCAAGTGAGTGCCATTGTGCACTCGATGGCTCCAAAGCTTGAAGATCCCAGTGCATTTACCATTCCATGTCCATTGGGAGTGCGGATTTTGCAAAGGCCTTGTGTGATTTGGGAGCAAGTATAAATTTGATGCCTTACTCCGTATTCAAAACTTTGGGCATTGGCCAACCAAGAGCTACTTCAATGAGATTGCAAATGGCCGATAGAACAATGAAGAGGCCGCTTGGTATTATTGATGATGTTCTTGTCCGGGTGGAAACGTTTATTTTGCCTGCTGATTTTGTGATTCTCGACTGCGAAGTCGACTATGAAGTGCCGATAATATTAGGAAGGCCTTTCCTAGCAACAGGGAAGGCATTGGTTGATGTGGAAGCAGGGGAGCTCACCTTCCGGGTGGGTGACAAAAAAGTTGTCTTCCATGTGTGCAAATTAATGAGCCAGCCAAATAGTACTGAGGTTTGTTCTTTTGTGGATCTGGTGACGGAGGTGATAGTTGATGATGTGACCGAGGGTGAAGGCTTGGTACAATATGTCAATGCCTTGCAAGGAATGGGTTCTTAATCCTATGAGCTCTATAAACCTTCCTTGGATCTTGAGAACAGAAAGACTCCACCAACAAAGCCCTCAATCGAAGAACCTCCCATATTGGAGTTGAAATCGTTGCCTCTACACCTCAGGTATGAATTCTTGGGCCCTTGTTCAACTTTACTTGTTATTCTTTCTTCTTGCCTTACTAACGTGCACGTAGATGCCACCCTTGAGGTGCTTCAAAGAATGAAGAGGGCAATTAGATGGACTCTAGCTGATATTCAGGGGATAAGCTCCGCCTTTTGCATGCACAAGATTATACTTGATGATGATGCCAAACCCTCCGTGGAACATCAAAGGAGGTTGAACGAGGCTATGCAAGAGGTCGTCAAGAAGAAAGTTATAAAGTGTCTAGATACAGGGGTTATGTACCCCACTCGGATAGTTCATGGACTTCACCGGTCCAATGTGTGCTGAAAAAAAGGGGTATGACTGTGGTCACAAATGAGAAAAATGAGTTGATCCCCACTAGGACTGTCACCGGATGGAGGGTATGCATGGACTACCGAAAGTTGAACAAAGTGACCTGCAAAGATCATTTTCCATTGCCCTTTCTTGACCAAATGTTGGATAGACTTGCTGGGCGTTCCTTCTATTGCTTTTTGGATGGGTACTCAGGCTACAACCAAATTATGATTGCACCAGAGGACCAATAGAAAACCACATTCACATGTCCGTATGACACCTTTGCATTTTCCCGGATGCCATTTGGTTTGTGTAATGCACCGACTACCTTTCAGCGGTGTATGATGGCTATATTTATTGACATGGTGGAGGACTTGTTGGAAGTGTTCATGGATGATTTCAGTGTTGTGGGTGACTCTTTTGAAGAATGTTTGGGTAATCTTGTTGTTGGCCCGATGTGAGGAGACAAATCTAGTGCTTAATTGCGAAAAGTTCCACTTTATTGTCGATGAGGGCATTGTCCTCGGCCATAAGATCTCAAAGAACGGTATCGAAGTGGACAAAGTGAAGATTTAAGTGATTTCAAAACTCCCTCCTCCTATTTCTGTCAAAGGAGTGAGGAGCTTTCTTGGGCATGCGGGGTTCTACCGAAGGTTCATCAAGGACTTCTCCAAGGTGGTAAATCCCTTGTGCAAATTATTGGAAAAGGATGCAAAGTTTTTGTTTAATGATGAGTGCATGAAAGCTTTTGAGTTTCTCAAGTATAGATTGACTACCACTCCCATCATCACTGCACCCAATTGGAGATTTCCATTTGAGCTCATGTGTGATGCTAGTGACGTTGCGGTAGGAGTAGTCTTGGGGCAAAGGGTGAACAAGATGTTTCATCCGGTGTCTATGCAAGCAAAACTATGAATGATGACAGGTTAATTATACTGTGACGAAGAAAGAGTTGCTAGCAATTGTGTTTGCAATGGAGAAGTTTAGGCCTTATCTCATGGGTGCCAAAGTGATTGTTCATATTGATCACGCGATACTCCGTTACTTGATAACCAAAAAGGACTCTAAAGCTCGATTGATGAGATGTGTTTTGTTGCTTCAAGAATTTGACCTAGAGACTGTTGATCGAAAAGGAAGTGAAAATCAAGTGGCAGACCACTTTTCCCGCTTAGAGGAGGAGGGGAGACCCAAAGATGGTCTCGAAATTAATGATGCATTCCCGGATGAACAACTCCTCTCAGTTTCTTTGAATAGTATGCCTTGGTTTGCCGATGTGGCCAATTTTATTGTGACAGGCATTGTTCTGAGTGAGCTCTCTTCTAACCAAAGGAAGAAGCTTAAACGGGACAACTGGGGTTATTACTGGGATGAACCTTATCTTTTAAATATTTGTAATTATGGTGTGATCCGGAGATGTGTTCCGGAAGAGGAGAAAATGAGTATTCTTTATGCTTTCCATTCCTCGCCCTACAGTGGTAATCATTGTGGGGCGAGAACTGCTTCAAAGGTTCTTAGCTGTGGTTTTTATTGGAATACTCTGTATAAAGATGCTGGTGAGCTTGTCAAGAGATGTGATGAGTGTCAGAGAGCAGGTGGAATTTCCAAGAAGGATGAAATGCCTCTCACCACTATTCTTGAGGTTGACATTTTTTTACGTGTGAGGCATAGACTTCATGAGGCCTTTTGTTAGTTCGTGTGGCAACACTAATATTCTGGTGGCCGTTGATTATGTTTCCAAGTGGGTTGAGGCCGTGGCTTTTCCCAACAATGAAGCCCGGGGTGGTGGCGTTTCTCAAGAAAAATATCTTCACACGGTTTGGCACTCCTCGAGCAATCATCAGTGATGGGGGTTCTCATTTCTGCAATAGGGCATTTGACACTTTGCTTGCAAAGTATGCTGTCAGTCACAAGGTATCAACCCCTTATCATCCTCAGGCTAATGGACAAGTTGAGGTCTCCAACAGGGAGATAAAGAGGATATTGTCAAAAACTGTCAATGCAAATAGAACTGACAGGTCAAGGAAACTGGATGATGCTTTGTGGGCTTACAGGACTGCTTATAAGACTCCAATTGGTATGTCTCCGTACCGGTTGGTTTTTGGGAAAGCATTCCATCTTCCGGTTGAGTTAGAGCACAAGGCTATGTGGGCGCTGAAGAGGTTAAATCTTGAGTGGGATGTTGCAGCAAATCTCCGGGTAGAGCAACTCAATGAACTTGATGAGTTTAGGTTTTATGCCTATTCCGTCTCGTCCTTGTATAAGGACAATATGAAGTACATACATGACAAATATGCTCGGACCAAAGAATTCAAGGAGGGTGACTTGGTTCTCTTATTCAACTCTCGGTTACGACTGTTTCCGGGAAAGCTCAAGTCAAAATGGAGTGGCCCTTTTGAAGTGGTACATGTGACTCCATTTGGTGCTCTTGATTTGAAGAATAAAAATGGTGAAGTTTTCATAGTTAATGGGCACCGAGTCAAACACTACCCGGAAAAATTTGATGACATCCACGTGGTGGCCTTGATCAATTTCAAATGATGATGGTAACATGCATCGTGCCGCAACGTTAAATCAGGCGCTTCTTGGGAGGCAACCCATGCGTTTTTCATTTTCTTATTTTTTTATTTTCTTCTTAGTGTAGGATTTGTTTTGGACTAACTGGTTGTGAGATTTGTATAGGAATTTTTGATGCAGTGCAGGACTAATACTGGAAAATTTGGCTAAGTGTGCATTTGGACCGCTGACCACGCTCAAAATTCCGCAGTTAGCAGAAGCTTTTTCGCGGGGGCGTAATTTGGTAGCGGAATCGGACTTGAAAAGTCCAAAATGTGAACTCTCTGAAGTTTGAACCGCGTCCGCGGTGGCTTTTTCGCGGTCAGCGGACTTGTTCCGCGGCCGCGCCCACTTTTTCGCTCTCGGTGGTAATGTTGAACAGACAGCTCTTCAGATTAGCCAAAAGTGCAGATCGGGGTGGAATTCCGCAGCCGCGCCTGGTAGGTTGGTGTGGGCCCCCACGGTTTTATTATAAATAGGACGGCCCTCCTCCTTTTACCCTTTTCGCAATTTGAACTCTCAAGAGAAAATTTCTACTGTTCATCATCCCTAATCCGATCCTAATCTGCACAACTCTAATCAGAACTAATTTCCAACACATATCCAACTACTCGTATGCTCAAATCATCATTGTTTTTCAATTTGTACTTTTCTTTTCTTTTAGTTTTAACTTGTTCCTCTTTTCTTTTAGTTTTAACTAGGGTTAATTAGTTGTTAATTGGATGATGCTAAATTAGTTAGGGTTAATTAGTGCCTAGTAGGGGTTAGTGATGTTTATGATACTCGTTAATGACAAGAAAAAGTGAAACCCTAGGTTGCCCATTTAATTTTTGAATTCCGCGTCGCGGCTGTAATTCCACAGTCAGCGTTCATGTGAAGCTTGAGTTAAAAATGGTCTGTTTTCCGCGGTCAGCGGTGGAAATTCCGCTGACAGCGGCTTGCTTTACGTGGCCGCGATTTCTTTTTTGCGGACAGCAGAATTTATGTTCAGAGAAGTGTCAAATTGGGTCCGCGACCACATTTGTTTTTCTGCGGACAACGGTTCAACTTTTGCGGCTGCACCCAAAATTTCTCTCTCAGTGGTACCTCAGATTCAGAGGCTGGGTAGTCTGATCCCCAGTCCTCCTCGGCCGTGACCCTTTTTCCGCTGTCAGTGGCACCCATTCCGCGGCCGCCCTCCTATTTTCGTTTTCAGCGAATCTGTGCTTGTGAAACACTGTCAGCTTTTCATCTGTTTTTCTTTGCTGATTATTCTAACACCAATACTAATGATCTTTCATTGATTTTCTCTGCAAACAACGGTACGATCTAGAGGTGCCGGTGATGCACAAAAAGGGAGGGCTGAATCCTCCCGAGACAGGGGAAGAGGAGGTCAAGAAAGGACCAAATTACCATTAGCGGTCTAGAAATCGATAGGGAAGTTGCGGAAAACAATCAAAGCTGCGGATAGAGCTGCATCCCATTATAAGGGTAGTGAGTATGTCCCTTTTCGAGAAGCTTCAGAAGGGAATTCAGTGCCAACCCATATTCCTGCAGACTTCCAGGGGAGATTTCAGTTGAGAGATGAGCCTACGCCCCCAGCTTCCCCTACTTCTTCTGAGTCGTCTGATGGCTCAGAGGAAAGTAGTGAATCTTCAGCATCAGCCTCTCCTCTAGTTTCTCCACCTAGACAGGACCTAATTGATGTAGATGCTGAGATCCCTGATGACGGGAAGGGTGGTGACACCCAAACAGGAGGGTTGGAGAGAACAAGGAATCCGGTGGTATGGCAAGAAAGATTTGTCAGTGAGAAAGCCTACCATAAATTTCGGGAGTGGTGGCCTCAGAGGTCACTCACACATGAGAAACATTTTATAGAAAAGGATCTTCTACCCCCACAACCCCAATGTGAAGAGGCAATTTGATGAAAGAGTGGGGTGGAAATTCTTCACAAGCAATCTGCCGGAGGCCAATGAGCACTTGGTTAAGGAGTTTCATGCCAATGTTGCCCACATTAAAAGGGTCACCTATGTGACCAAGGTGCAGAACCGGAAGATCAGATTTGATGGCAAGACGCTGAATGACTATGCTGGGTTTAATGACGCGGATGAGTCCTTGTATCTGGAGAAGGTGGTGATGGATGAGTTAGCCTGCCCGTGGCTGGTGTCAGTGATTGCTCTCCCGGGGACTACTCCATCTTGGCTGACACCTGGGTTACCAATCTATAGGAACACATTGAGCTTTGAGGAGAAGGGTTGGGCGACGTTTATGTGCAACCGGTTAGACTCCACTACTCATGATAGTGATATGCCGGTTTCCAAGACTATTATTGTGGGGGCCATTATGGCAGGGTACCCGATCAACGTCGGGAACATTATGTCCAGGGTGATTACCAGAGTGCTCAACAAGAATAAGAGCTCATACACTTTCCCGAACTTCCTCAATATGTACCTGGAGGATCAGGAAGTCGAGGGAAGGGACTTTGATACTTAGGTAAAGCCAAAGAGGCCATTCTCATGGTACAGCCTGCAGGGGTCAAACAACCCCAAGTCCAAGGGCAAAGCCTCCACTTCCACTGGCCAGTCTGAAGAGCCAAGGGTGGTGGCTACTGGTTCTGAGCCTCCCACTGCCATACCGTATCCTCCTTCCAGACCATCTACTTCAATGCCCTCCTCGGTGCCTTCTTCATCAGCATACCCTCTCACTACACTGAGGGTTAACCAGACTTTGTCCAGTATCAACAATTGGATGCAGGCAGCGACATCAAAACTGTCTGTCATATCCAGCACAGTGGCAGCTCAGTCAGCTCCGGCATAACCTCAGGTGCCTGCTTCTACTTCAGTAGAAGAATCACTTAAGGAGCTTCTAGACAACCAGAAGAAGCTCCCCGACAACCAGAAGCTGATTATGGCCACTTTGGAGGCACAGGGAAAAGCAATCATGAACCTGAGCAAACAAACAAAGAAGATGAAAACGACTCGGGCTTCCAAGGAGTCAGTAAAGCTGCTGAGGAAGGAAGTGGAAAATATTAGAACAGTTGGCGACATCCCACTGGACCTACTATTGGAGGACCCAGTTCCAGCAGCTTAGGCAGCACAGGCACCAGAGCAGGAGGCTGATAGAGAGCCCATGAGGAGAGGGGTGATTCCCCAGGACTTAGAGATTGAGCTGGAGGACCCCGAGGGAGGTGACCCAGCCAAAAGACCCAGCCAGTGACCCCATGCAGACAGAGGCACCATAGGGAGTTTTCTTTACTCTCTAACTGTCACGACCCCAACCCCGGTCGTGATGGCGCCCAACACACTGCTAGGCAAGCCCGACCATTTACACAACCTTGACCAAATAACCTAGGTGGATAAATGAATATTCACAAGTAAAAACAGCAATTTAAATGCGGAACCTCTGAAATAATTTCTAACATTCAAAAATCCCAAGATAAAATACTAAATAGCCCACAGATCTGGTGTCACGAACCTGAGCCTCTAAAACAGAATATTCACCTATCACAAGTCTGTCTAGGAAAGAAAAATACGAATAAAAGGATAAAATGGATGGGAGAGATCAAGGCTGCGAACGCCATGCAGCTACCTCGATACTCCCGGATAAATGCTGCTCCGCTAAACAAGTCCTCACTCACCCTGTGGTGTACCTGAATCTGCACACAAGGTGCAGGGAGTATTGTGAGTACTTCCAACCCAGAAAGTAATAAACATAAATAAGGGTTGAGAGTAAGAAATCCTGGACAGGCACAAAGTAAGCTATAATTACAGCAGCTCAATCTAAATAATATCAACTCAATAAACTAATGAAAAACAATTATAGAATATCACAACAGATAAATAAGTAAATGGCAATCAAGTATGCAATGCAACACATAAACTGGTACCTCCAGTACCCCGCTGCGGCCGTGCAGCCCGCTCCATTTATTTAACGTCGACGGCGCTCACTGGGGGTGTGCAGACTCCGGGAGGGCCCCTTACGGCTCAAGCGCAATAATAAGCCATCTCGTGGCATCAAACCGGCCCTTGGCCTCATATCAATATCATTATAATACTGCTGCGGCGTGCAGCCCGATCCCATACTCAGTCCAAAAATCACATAAGCCTTTCGGCACAATAGTATAAAAATATTTAGCCCAAACTTCATTTTAAAAAATATTAACTTAATTTCTAATTTAAGAAAAAGGCTGAGTTTGCAAACACAGTTTTAAATACCAGGACTGAGTTTAATATTTATGAATATGGTAAGAAATCATTAAAACAATCCCTGAAGGATTCAAGTAGTTGGCACAAGGCCCCATGATAACAATTTAATCCATTTTTATAAGGATATCACGAAACTACAAACAAATAGGTAGTAATTTTTATTAAGCGGGACGGACCAAGTCACAATCCCCGACGGTGCTCTACCCCACGCCCGTTATCCGGCGTGCAAGTCACCTCACATAGCACTACGTTGTGCAAATTCGGGGTTTCAAACCCTCAACACAACATTTACATTTATTACTAACCTCAAGCAGGCTAAAGTCCTAGCTTGCTACGCCCTTGCCTTTCGAATTCACCTTTTCGCGCGTCGAATCTGACCAAAACCACAACGAATACGTCACAATATGCTAAGGGAATATAACCCAATCGAAAAACATCAAAAATTATGAAGTTGGCAAAACCCGAGCCCCGAGCCCACTTCTCGAAATTCACATCACCGGGTTCCTCGCCTCACCGCGAGTCTCTACATATAAAGAACACCAAAATCGGAGTCCAAATGACCCCTCAAATTCCCATTTTTGTTCTCTTAGGTTTCAAGCCCTAAACCACCATTTTTTACCTTAAATCCTTGAGTTTTCAGTGTAATTTCATGTATTTGCATGATAAAATTGTGTTCTAAGTCCAAGAATTCTTACCTGATCGAAGTCCTTGAATTTCCTCTTCAAAATCGCTCAAGAACACCCCAAGTCCGAAGTTAAAAATATGTTTTCTGTAAAATTTCGCGAAGGGATTAGAACCCACTTCTGATCAGTTGTTTCCGCTTCTGCGGTCCTTTGTCGCTTCTGCGACTACCGCATCTGCGGTCATTTTCCGCTTCTGCGGAATCTCACTTATTGTCCAAAATTCCGCATCTGCGGTCCTTTTGTCGCATCTGCGACTCCGCAGATGCGGTTGGCATCTTCGCACCTGCGACTACTGTCGCTTCTGCGGTTCTTGAATCGCTTCTGCGGTACCGCTTCTGCGGTCCCATTTCCGCAGAAGCGAAAATACCAGAAGCAGCAAAATTCTGCAATCTCTTTAAGTTCAAAACTTCCCGTTAGCCATCCGAAATCACCCCGAGGCCCTCGGGACCTCAACTAAGAATACATACATGATCCAATACCTTATTCAAACTTGCACCAATCATCAAAACACTTCTAACAACACTAAAACCATCATTTTTCA
>NW_017674085.1:107844-109200 GCF_001879085.1 Nicotiana attenuata | reverse complement strand
AATCATACATGCGACGCAGGTACACATAGGGATACATGCTCAAATAGCAAATTAAGAATTTATCAAGGAACATTTATCCAAATAAAAGCAAATCCTCTTTTAACAATTTAGAAAATGAAGTTTAANTCCTTTTAGCAATTCATTTACTAATTCATTGTAACTTAAGCAATTCAAACTGTCAACAGGTTTACAATTAATCCAAATATAGCATGCTTTTGGGTCCTAGACTACCCGAACAATAGCATAATAGTAGCTACGCACGGACTCTCGTCACCTCGTGCGTACGTAGCCCCCACAAATAGGAGCACATAACCAACTAACTCACCTATGGGGAAAATTCCCTCTTACAAGGTTAGAAAGGAGACTCACCTCGCTCCGAAGATCCATAACCGGCATTCCACGCTCCTCCGAAGACTTAAATCGACGCACAATGCTCCAAAACTAGCCAAGGATTATACAAATCTATTAATATATGCTCAATTACTCATTACAATCCAATTTATAGCAATTCCAACCCCGATCGAAAATTTGACAAAAACGCCCTCGGGCCCACGTGCCCGGATTCCGAAATTTCTCGAAGATAAGGTTTACCCATGAACTCACGAACTCAAATATACGATTTTCACCTAATTCCATACCCAAAATCGTGGTCAAAATCCAAGAATACTAATTTTCTAGGTTTTCTTCAAAATTCCAAACTTTCTACTAATTTACATGATTTTCCATATCAAAATCTAGATATAACCCAAGTAATTAACTTGCAATAGGTGGGAATCACATACCTTGACATGGATGATGAAAATGGAGCTCCAAAATCGCTCCTAGGTCGGCTCCCATGGAGAAAATGAGATGAAATGAGCTAAACCCATTTCTTTACACTTATCCACTGCCCAGACGAGTCTTCTTCGCGTTCGCGAGACCCCCACCGCATTCGCAAAGAAGAAAATTCCCAAAAATCATTTTCTTACTCTTGTCAGACAGCCTCTAGTATAATGGCCATAACTCTTTGTACATAACTCCAAATTACAAATGGTTTAATGTTTTAGACACTAGAAGCCAAGATCTATAACTTTTGTGTTTTGGTCATCTCCCAATTCCTTATAGATTTTGTGATATAAGCTGCCAAAGTCAGCCCTGTGCAATACAAATTTCTTCTTTATCTTTCCGGACAGCCTATAGTGTACCAGACATAACTTTTGGTACACAAATCTAAATTCCAAATGGTTTAAATTTTTGAAAACTTCACACAAAGGTCTACAACTTTCATTTTTGGATCATCTCCAAATTCCTTATAGATTGTGAGATATGAGCCTCCGAAGTCAGACCTGTGCAGCAGAGATTTCCTTCTACGCGAAC
>NW_017674085.1:61305-104240 GCF_001879085.1 Nicotiana attenuata | reverse complement strand
AGCACTCATCCCGAGTGACCTTGAATCACGAGACCATGCTGTCTCGAATCCCACGAACCGTTTCATACCTCCCAAATGCTGCACTGCAAGCCAGCACATCATAGAACATTCTGGGCCTCTTCTCATAAGCTGCTACAAAAGCTTGACTCTTAACCGTACTTATAGGCTCGAAATCATTAGGCACCAGACTTTACCCTTTTGAATCCATTAGGACCATTGTTGAGAGCCACCCACTCTGACTTGACCTCGAATATATTAACTCCACAGATCTTCTAGCACATCGAATACCCTCTCGACGAAGCACCTGGCAGAATCACTTCCCTTGAAACCCACACTTATACGAGGCATAAACCCTGAATCCTTTCTCAAATCTGAACATGAGCCAACAAGGCCAACCATGGCACACCTTTAACAATCCCTTTGCTCAATTCACCACTTATGTTCTTTTCCCGTAGCTAAAATAACCCATCAACATACTAATAACCAGAAACCTCGCAAGTAGTTAACCATGCAACCCAATCATAGGCGGTGGGACTCTCCCACTTAGCTTGAAGCCACTATTACACAACTCTGGAACTCACCGGAATTCTTTATCTCTTATTGACATAACCTTGCGCAATCAACCGCCTAAATTTTCGGATTCTTTTTGTAAAGCCCCCTTTTTATACTCTGAATCATCAACCACATTCGCACAACCGATCACTTCGCTAAATAACCAATAGAATTCTTCGCAAAAGCTTCGCCAACCACGCGACCGCTAACCTGCTCACAGGGAATAACTCGTCTGTGGAAATCACTCCCCGATATCTTCCAACGCTGCTGCACAAGGTGCAATCACTATGACATCAATAACCCTCCCTGAGTCCGAGCTCAATCTCTAGCTGCACAAGTCCATTCATCCCTCGCGGACATCACTTAAATGTGCGGCAACAACCTTCCAATTCGATGTTATGTTGTATCCTTCTTCATTCAAGCAGCTCCTTCCCGTTATATCAAATCTCCTGCCGCATAATAGTCCATACTTCAAATTAAATCCGTAGACCCCAATCACAAATCTCTGAAATTCTCAAATCATTCCAAACTCTCCTTAAGGTGCGTAGTCATCCTACCACAATGCCCATATGTAACTCCGCCACTCTCCCACTTTGGCGAAACTCATCCCTTTAATCGACTACTCGCCCTTTGCTCCTTATACTTGGCCTTCTAGAAATTTTAGCCACCGCCTGACACTTGCCAAACGTCTTTCCTCATTCTTTGCTGCTCAATTGTTGCCTTAGATGAAATCTAACTTTGTAGCACTTGAACCCACAAATCGCTACTAACTTTAAACCTTTCTGAAGATCATCTTTCTCGAGCCGTCATCCTTAGAAACACCGGTTCCATCTTGAACCGCCGCACCCCGCGATCTCTAACCATCGCTTCTTTGATACTGACCCGCAATATCCTGCTCCAAGGGCAATTGTAGAAGATCATAACGCCGGCGAATTTAGTACATTCAATAAGGACAGCGACACCTCATTATAGAAGAAAACTCCACCACGCTCGCAAAAGCCGAGTCTTGTTACCCTATCAACCCAAACCTAAACATCCTCAGCCCGTTTGCATTCCTCTTTCCGGGAATAAAATATCGAATCTCTAGATCATGCACTGAGTAAACCTCCCTTCAAGTTGTTCACTGCCTCGACACGTAGGCAAACATCCTACCATCATATTAATACTGCGGAATAATCGTTCATAAGCATCATGGCAACCTGTGCCTAGCCTCATGGCTCTCAGAAGTACCGCTACTGAGCTGAATCAATAGAATATCCTTCCACAAGGCGACGATAATAGCTTACACAACCTCGCAGGGAGAAACACCCCGCACCACGTTCGTAGTACAATTACAATCCTTCAATTATTGATTTATAACAAGCGGTTCGCGTCGCGTAAGATTGAGTAGGAAGGAAACAAGGGCCTAAGCCTCAAGGAATCAAATCGCACGACGAGGAATCAAGAAGGGAAGTACTCCTAACAGCCCTGTAACCTCCCGAGGATAAGTACAGACGTCTCTGTACCGATCCGAGAGACTCTACTAGACTTGCTCATGACTCGTGAGACCTACGGGAACCTAGTGCTCTGATACCATGTTGTCATGACCCAAAATCCACTAAGGGTCGTGATGGCGCCGGACACTGCTGTCAGGCAAGCCAACTAAAATACTTAATTAGATTCCAATTTAGACCATTTTAAAAACCCAGATTTTTCCTTCTAATTTCATAATTAAAGAGACAACTGCTTTAATTCAAATTAAATAACAAGCAATTAATACAAAATATTTCAAAATCGTTCCCAGAACCCGGTGTCACAAGTGCATGAGCAATTTCTAAGAAATAATATAATACAACATCCGTCCGAAATACAGTGGACAGAAAGTAAATACAATATACTAGAAGGGACTATACTAGCTGTGGGCCGCCTCGAATAATGCAGCTCACCTAGTCCCCGAATCATCCGTGTTGCTACGCTCAGTAGGCCATTTGAGTTACATATACATGTGCAACAAAAATGCACAGAAGTGTAGTATGAGTACGAAAACAACGTGTACTCAATGAGTATCTCGTCTAATCTCGAAGAAGTAGAGACGAGATGGTCGACTTCGACACTTACTAATGGTCCAATAATGATGTCAATAATTCATTAAATCGTGGACTCTTATTAACATTATTTTTAATCCAATAGGAGGAAACAAGTAAACAATTATTTCTTTATAGGGAGTTTTTCGAAAATTCCTTTTCATTATTTATCCAAATATTCTCAAGCCATGAAGAGGCAATAACAACTTCAATAAGTTCAAGGAGCAATACAAGCATGCGCAAATAACACCGTGGTACGTACGGCCCGCTCCAACAGAAAATAAACCGTGCACTGCCGAGGGTCGAACGGCGCGAACCATAGATGCATCTATTACCCCGCTCGCGAACTATCCTGCGACGCGGTCAACATAAAATAAACAAATACCCTGCTCGCGAATCATACATGCGATGCAAGTACACATAGGGATACATGCTCAAATAGCAAATTAAGAATTTATAGGGGAACATTTATCCAAATAAAAGCAAATCCTCTTTTAACAATTTAAGAAAATAAAGTTTAATCCTTTTAGCAATTCATTTGTTAATTCATTGTAACTTAAGCAATTCAAACTGTCAATAAGTTTACAATTAATCCAAGTATAGCATGCTTTTGGGTCCTAGACTACCCGAACAATAGCATAATAGTAGCTACGCACGGACTCTCGTCACCTCGTGCATACATAGCCCCCATAAATAGGAGCACATAACCAACTAACTCACCTATGGGGACAATTCCCTCTTACAAGGTTAGAAAGGAGACTCACCTCGCTCCGAAGATCCATAACGGCATTCCACACTCCTCCGAAGACTTAAATCGACGCACAATGCTACAAAACTAGCCAAGGATTATATAAATTCATTAATATATGCTCAATTACTCATTACAATCCAATTTATAGCAATTCCTAACCCCGATCGAAAAGTTGACAAAAACGCCCTCGGGCCCACGTGCCCGGATTTCGAAATTTCTCGAAGATAAGGTTTACCCATGAACTCACAAACTCAAATATACGATTTTCTCCTAATTCCATACCCAAAATCGTAGTCAAAATACAAGAATACTAATTTTCTAGGTTTTCTTAAAAATTCCAAAATTTCTACTAATTTACATGATTTTCCATATTAAAATCTAGATATAATCCAAGTAATTAACTTGCAATAGGTTGGAATCACTTACCTTGACATGGATGATGAAAATGGAGCTCCAAAATCGCTCCTAGGTCGGCTCAAGGAGCCAATCTCGTCCCATGGAGAAAATGAGATGAAATGAGCCAAACCCATTTCTTTACACTTATACACTGCCCAGACGAGTCTTCTTCGCGTTTGCGAGACCCCCACCGCGTTCGCGAAGAAGAAAATTCACAAAAATTATTTTTCATACTCTTCTCAAACAGCCTCTAGTATAATGGCAATAACTTTTTGTACATAACTCCAAATTACAAATGGTTTAATGTTTTGGAAACTAGAAACCAATTCTACAACTTTCATGTTTTGGTCATCTCCCAATTCCTTATAGATTTCGAGATATAAGCTGCCAAAGTCAACCTTGTGCAATACAAATTTCTTCTTTATCTTTCCGGATAGTCTATAGTGTACCAGCCATAACTTTTGGTACACAAATCCAAATTCCAAATGGTTTACATTTATGCAAAACTAGACACAAAGTGCTACAACTTTCATCTTTCGATCATCTCCAAATTCCTTATAGATTGTGAGATATGAGCCTCCGAAGTCAGACCTGTGCAGCAGAGATTTCCTTCTATGCGAACGCGAGAACCTCTTCGCGAACGCGAAAAACAGAGTTTCTGAGGCCAAATCCTTCTTCGCGAACTCGAGAGGATCCTCGCGAACGCGAAGAACAAAACCAGATACCAGCCTCAGCTATTTCAAAATAGCCCGAACTGATCCGAAACCACCCCAAAACACATCCGAGGCCCCCGGGGCCCCGTCCAATCACACAAACCAGTCCCACAACATAACACGGACCTGCTCGAGGCCTCAAATCACATCAAACAACATCGAAATCATGAATTGCACCCCAATTCAAGCTTAATGAACTTTAGAACTTCAAATTTCTACATTTGATGTCGAAACCTATCAAATCACGTCTGATTGATCTCAAATTTTGCATACAAGTCACATTCGACATTACGGACCTACTCTAACTTTCGAAATTGGATTCTGACCCCGATATCAAAAAGTCCACTTCCGGTCAAACTCCTCAAAAATCTTCAAATTTCTATCTTTAGCCAAATGATTCCAAAATGACCCACAGACCTCTGAATTCACTTCCGATCGCGCTTCCAACTCCAGAATCACCATATGGAGCTATTCCCAGACTCGGAATCCCAAACGGACATCGATAACACTGAAATGCACTTCAAGCCAAACTTATGAAATTTCTTCCAAAATGATAACTTCCACAATAGGCGCCAAAACGCTCCCGGGTCATCCAAAACCCGATCCAGACATACTCCCAAGTCCGAAATCATCAAAAAACCTGCTGGAACCTTCAGATCCTGATTCCGAGGTCGTTTACTCTGAAATCCAATCTCAGTTAATTCTTTCAACTTTAAGCTTCCGAAATGAGAATTCTCTTTCCAAATCAACTCTGAACTTCCCGAAATTCAATTCCAACGATGCGCACAAGTCATAATACCTGAAATGAAGCTGCTCATGGTTTCAGACTACTGAACGATGTGCTAGAGCTCAAAACGAACAGTCGGATCGTTACAAATACATAAGATTTTCCACCTAGAGGGAGTAGTACATGGTGGCAGAATTTTCAACCAAGTTTTCCTAGAAAATTTCGCCCACACGAAATTGCTATTTCCGGATATTATTTGGGTAACACATTAGAAGACCGTGGAACGTTTAGAAATCGTGATCGTGCAGGTTGTGGAGATTTCACTGAGTTGATGTGGAATTAGAGGCTCACGTGATAGAGGATCTTTGTTCACGGTTCAAGAGGTAACCCGTGAAATCTCATTTATACTAGTTGTCTAGATTACATGTGATTTTGATACTAGGATTGTTTCCGTTGCTTATTATAATCTATCACAACGTAACTTTTACTGTTTGCTTTTATGTGAATCGAGACTAATAATTTAAATTTGGAAGGACTTTTCTAGATAAAATATAGTTTGATTTTAAATCATTTCAATTTCTAGATAAAATCCACAACCTTTCCATGTGGCTTTAAGATGCAGATAATTACTGTTATGGAGACATGGAGTAAATAATTGATTATATTAACAAAGGCATACACGTATTAAGCATAAAAATATTGGAGTGGTTAATGAGGAATAAAGAATAATCACTACTACTGCATATTATGATGGAGTAGTTGATTTAGGGAAAGTTTGTTTTTAAAGTGTTTAAGGTTTTGGCTTTTTGGCTTTTCAACTACTTTTTTGACATATTGCCATGACAGTTATCTTCTTGGCATTTGTTAGGGAACTTTAATTTGTGCTGCTTTAATTTATTATATTCTTTTCATAGTAGTGACAGAAGATAATCTACATCGTTGGCTTCAAATTCCTAACCTCAGATTTCTCTTTTGCATATACTCCTATCTAATATTCTTGCATTTTGATAATTTTGTCATATATTGCACGTTCTGTTATACACTCCAGATGTTACTATTACTTATTGGTGAAGACAAATTAATTATTTTAGTAAGTTTAAACTGAGTGTGACCTTATTATATGTATACATTTTAAATGTTTTGTGCATATACTGAAAGCAATGAATTCAATTGAATCTATATATATAATCCGCTTCATATATACTTATGTTGCTACATGCCTATATGTTTATATAACATGCTTCTGTAGTTTAAGATAAATCCAACGTACTACCATACGATATATAATTGTCATAACGTGACGGGGGAACCTCCTTTATAACTTGAAAAATAAGAACAACTTAGCTTTTAGCTGCTGCAGTTAATTCGTAAAGTTGTCAAGTTGCACTATATATTCTTTAAAACTAGAGACTAGAGATGCATGAATTTCCAACTAACTTGGGAAGAATAGATGGAGAGATAGTTGTGTACTTGAGTCATGGTCAAAGACTCAAAGTTGATGATGGAACTACTTTATCTTCATGCTATATATCAATATATTAAACAATACGACTACTTCATTTATGCGGGATAAACTTTTGTATAATTAGGAGTAAGTCGGTGTATAAAATATTGAAAGAATTACAAGAAAATACACATGACTTCACACCATAACAAAAAATGGTCCATGTTTTTAAGTTTTACCCAACCTAGCCCGTATTGTACATATTTTGAAAGCACTAGCAAATTCAAAACTTGTTTTCTTACAACCATTGCTTCTAAAAGCTATGGAGTTAAATATGTGTTCTCACAACCATTGTTTTCACTTTCTCTTCTTCTCACATCTTCTACATATACTTCAAAGGGCCGTCCGCCATTGCTGCTTCTTGTTATGTCGAGGAAGAGGCAAATCCGAAAATAAAGAAGATAAAGAACACCAAATTTTAACGTGGAAAACCCTTCAAATCGAAGGTAAAAACCACGGGATCACAAAGATCCAAAAAGCTCCACTATAACAATAAGAGGGTTACAAAAGTTCTCCAAATTGGCTACACAACAAGGGCCAAACACGGGGCAACAATAGCAACAAGAGCAACAACTAATCAATTGAAGAAAGAGTATAATCTACAAAATGAAGCTGCTGTTCGAGGCTCGAAAGCAGATTCTACGAGCCTCCAAATCCTATCTCCACCGTTCAAATCCAAGACCAAGATGTTACGAACAATCAGTCAAAATTTCAGCCCGATCCAATTAACGAATCAGAAAACGTGATTTAAAGTTGGCTGGTCGGAATAAAAATCTGCAGCAAAACAAATACTTTTTTTCTCTCTTCTCTCTTGATGAAAGCTCTCTCAAAACCCACTCTTATGTGCTTAAGTCTTTCAAAGACTTGTATCAATGAGCATAGAATAATTCTCCAAGGTTGTCCTATTTATAGATCATGACTGGTGCTTTCTCTTAAAGCCAATCCCACTCAAAATAGGAATAAACCGAATCCAATTCCAAATAGGATTGGAAACCAAAAGAGAATAGGATTAGGCCATTGGGCCTTTGGCTGGACAACATGGGCATGTGCCCAACAAACTCCCCCTCCAGCCAAGGGGCCAAATGTGTCTTCAAGTAGAGGAACTATTGACAGGCTTCATGCCTGCCAATTTCTACAAAGTTCATGTTTATCTGCAACCACCGCCTTTGTCAGCATATCCGAAGGATTTTCATCAGTGTGTATCTTCTCAACCTCAAATAATTTCTCTTCCACAGCCATTCTTATCCAATGATACTTTCTATTTATATGTTTGGTCTTAGAATGAAAAGTGGAGTGCTTGGTGAGACAGATAGCACTCTGATTATCACAAAATAAGATGTACCGTGGCTGCTCAAAGCCAAGATCATTAATAAACTCCTTCATCCATAATAGTTCTTTGGCACCTTCTGTGACAACAATATATTCGGCTTATGTGGTGGATAGAGCTATGCACTTCTGTAGTCTAGATTGCCAAGAAACAGCTCCCCCTGCAAAAGTGATCAAATAACCGGAAGTGGATCTTGAATTATCAAGATTGCCTCCTAAATCAGAGTCTGTGTAACAAACAAGTTCAGGCTTGCCATTGCCAAAGCACAGCTTCAAATCTGCAGTACCTTTTAAATACCTTAATATCCATTTTACTGCATCCCAATGTTCTTTTCCAGGATTGGAAATGAATCTGCTAACAGTGCCAACGGCATGTGCAATATCTGGTCTAGTGCAAACCATAGCATACATCAAGCTACCAACGGCAGAAGAGTAAGGAATACGAGACATCTCCTTTTTCTCTTCATCAGTAGATGGACTCTGACTAATACTCAATTTGAAGTGTTTAGCAAGAGGAGTACTAACCACTTTTGCATCTGTCATATTGAACCTCTTGAGTACCTTCTCAATGTATTGCTTTTGGGACAGAAATAACTCATTTCTATCTCTGTGTCGGTGGATTTGAATGCCCAAGATTTTCTTTGCTGGCCCCAAGTCCTTCATCGCAAACGATTTGCTCAACTGCTTCTTAAGGACTGCAATTCTGGATTTATTCTTTCCAACAATAAGCATGTCATCCACATAAAGCAATAAAATAATAAAATCATCATCAGAGAACTTCTGGAAGAATACACAGTGGTCTGAAGAAGTTTTCTTGTACCCTTGTTCTTCAATGACAGATTCAAACTTCAAATACCATTGCCTTGGAGCTTGTTTCAATCCATACAGGCTCTTTTTCCATTTGCAGACATAATTTTCTTTTCCCTTAGTTACAAAACCCTCAGGTTGCTCCATATAAATCTCCTCATCTAAATCACCATGAAGAAAAGCAGTCTTGACATCCATCTGCTCAACCTCTAAATCTAGACTTGCGGCTAAGCCTAGAACCACACGAATAGAAGACATCTTCACAACAGGGGAGAAAATTTCATCAAAGTCAACTCCCTTCTTCTGGCCAAAACCTTTAACAACTAACCTCGCCTTGTATCTAGGCGCAGAGGTATGGTTATCTTGCTTTATTCTGAATATCCATTTGTTAGATAAAGCTCTCTTACCTTTCGGCAATTTCACTAACTCATATGTGCCATTCTCATGGAGTGACTTCATCTCATCTTCCATCGCTTCGATCCAATGATCTTTGTGATTATCTTGCATGGCTTCATCATAATTCTCAGGTTCTCCCATGTCAGTCAAAAGTACATACTCATCAGGAGGATAGCGCATGGATTTTTGCTTCTCCCTTGTAGATCTTCTAAGAGAGGTTTCAGGAGCATTCGTAGTAGTTACCTGTGCAGGAATTGGTTGCTGATCAACCACAACTTCATCAACTGGAGCATCCATAACATCTACACCATGATGATCATTTTGATCTTGATCACTATCTCCATCATTGTCTTGGGTTCCTTCATGTGCAATAGGTGCCTTAGCAATTGAAACTGGATCAATATCAACTAAGCTCTCATTACTCTGAGAATCTATCTTCTCAGCTTTGTCAATATCTTCAATAGTTTGGTCTTCAAAGAATATTGCATCACGACTTCTAATAAGTTTATTATCAATTGGATCATAAAAACGATACCCAAACTCATCTTGACCATAACCGATAAAGATGCACTGCTTAGTTTTGACATCCAGTTTCGATCTCTCATCTTTAGGAATATGCACACAAGCTTTACACCCAAAAACTCTCAGGTGATCATAAGAAACATCTTTGGCAAACCAAACTCTGTCTGGGACATCACCATCCAAAGCAACAGCAGGAGACAAATTGATAACATAGGCAACAGTGTTAAGTGCTTCCGCCCAAAATGTATTTGGAAGTTTAGCCTCTGAAAGTAAGCATCTAACTCTCTCAACTAGAGTTCTATTCATCCTCTCTGCCAAACCGTTCAATTGAGGCGTCTTGGGCGGAGTTTTCTGATGACGAATTCCTTGTTCCTTGCAATAGTTATCAAAGGGACCACAATATTCACCACCATTGTCAGTGCGAATACATTTTAATTTCTTCCCCGTCTGTCTCTCAGCTAAGGCCTGAAATTCCTTAAACACGCCAAGTGCTTGATCTTTAGATTTCAAAGGATACACCCAGAGCTTACGAGAATGATCATCAATGAAGGTCACAAAGTAAAGTGCACCACCTTTTGACTTTACTTTAAAAGGACCACACAAATCAGAGTGTACTAGCTCTAATAAATCGGGCTTTCTTGAGGGAGGATGGCTATGAAAGGAAACCCTTTTCTGTTTGCCAGCTAAACAATGTATGCACCTTTGCAGCTTTGCTTGTTTTACTCCAGAAAGCAAACTTTTCTTAGCCAAACACGTAATCCCTCTCTCACTCATATGACTCAATCTTCGATGCCACAATTCTGACAAACTATCACTTTCCACCAGATTTATTGAGTCATTAAGAATAGAGCCTTGTGTCACATATAATTGACCAGACTTGACTCCTCGAGCCACTACTAACGAGCCCTTGGTGAGCTTCCATTGGCCGTTAAAGAGAGCATTATGGTAACCTTCATCGTCTAATCTTCCTGCGGAGATCAAATTGAAAGGAAAGTCTGGAGCATGCTTCACATCTTGAAGAACTAACGTTGAACCATTATTAGTTTTCAAACAAACTGTGCCAACACCAAACACCTTAACTTCACTGGCATTGCCCATCTTTAACACTCCAGAATCAACATGAGTATAAGATGAGAAAAAATCTTTTCTTGGTGTGACATGTGAGGTAGCTCCAGAATCTACTATCCAGCTCGTCTCATGGGATACCAAATTGATGACGTTTTCATCATAAGCAAAAAGAAGGTCATCTTGAACAATAGCAGCAACATTGTTCTCGTTATTTTCAACTTTCTTTCCTTCTCTAGTGTCTTGATTCAACTTGCGGCAAAACCTTTTGATGTGTCCTTTCTTGCCACAGTGGTTGCATGTAACATTATAGTATTTGGACCTTGACTTACTTCTACTTTTACCTCTATTCCTTGAGCCTCTTGTTCTATCTCTCCCCCGGTCTTCTGTAACCAAGATATCTGCTTGTGAGGATGAACCCTGCGATTTTCTCCTTACTTCCTCGTTCAACACACCACTCTTGGCATATTCCATGGTCACCTTACCTCCAGGAGCTGAATTTGTCAAAGAAACACGAAGAGTTTCCCAAGAGTCTGGCAGAGTATTAAGAAGCCAAAGTCCTTGTATCTCATCATCAAAATTAACCCCCATTCCAGATAGCTGATCAAGGACGCCCTGAAAATCATTTATGTGATCAAGGATAGGGCTGCCTTCCTTGTATTTAAAGGTCATCAATTGCTTTAGCAGAAACAATTTGTTGTTCCCGGTTTTTGAAGCATAAAGAGTCTCTAGCTTTTCCCACAATGATCTCGCATGTATCTCGTTCACAATATGGTTGCGAACATTATCTTCAACCCATTGCCGTATATATCCACATACTTGTTGGTGCTCGAAATCCCAATCTTCATCGGATATACTCTCGGGTTTATGAGCTGAAAAAACGGGTAGATGCATCTTCTTCACGAACAACAAGTCTTTCATCTTGCTTCTCCAAACATTATAATTTCTCCCATTTAAACATACCATCTTGCTCATATTCGCCTCCATTCCGTAATAACCCGGATAAATAACCAAGGCTCTGATACCACTGTTATGTCGAGGAAGAGGCAAATCCGAAAATAAAGAAGATAAAGAACACCAAATTTTAACGTGGAAAACCCTTCAAATCGAAGGTAAAAACCACGGGATCACAAAGATCCAAAAAGCTCCACTATAACAATAAGAGGGTTACAAAAGTTCTCCAAATTGGCTACACAACAAGGGCCAAACACGGAGCAACAATAGCAACAAGAGCAACAACTAATCAATTGAAGAAAGAGTATAATCCACAAAATGAAGCTGCTGTTCGAGGCTCGAAATCAGATGCTACGAGCCTCCAAATCCGATCTCCACCGTTCAAATCCAAGACCAAGATGTTACGAACACTCAGTCAAAATTTCAGCCCGATCCAACGGTTAACGAATCGGAAAACGTGATTTGAAGTTGGCTGGTCGGAATAAAAATCTGCAGCAAAACAAATACTTTTTTTCTCTCTTCTCTCTTGATGAAAGCTCTCTCAAAACCCACTCTTATGTGCTTAAGTATTCAAAGACTTGTATCAATGAGCATAGAATAATTCTCCAAGGTTGTCCTAGTTATAGATCATGAGTGGTGCTTTCTCTTAAAGCCAAATCCACTCAAAATAGGAATAAACCGAATCCAATTCCAAATAGGATTGGAAACCAAAAGAGAATAGGATTAGGCCATTGGGCCTTCGGCTGGACAACATGGGCATGTGCCCAACACTTCTTACCCTGTGTCACCTGGTTGCAATGTAAAAAAATTGAAGAGTAGAAGTCCACCATTGAAGGCCATTCAAAGCTTTGCTTTCGAAAATAGAATTTTTTGAGTTTGTTAGTTGTTTGGATTGGGTGTTGTTCCAATTGATTGAAAATATCAAAAGGAGTTCAAAAATTAAATTTGAAGTGATTTGGAGTAGATTTGAGTTAAATTTTAGAAAAGACGCAAGGTTGAAGACGAAGTCAGTTTTTTGTATAATTATGTATAATCTTGTATAATAGTGTATATAAGTTTATAAACACATCTTATACACTTTTATACACATTTATACAAGCGTCTGTAGACGAACTTCTTCCACGATTTTCAGTTGCAATTCTTGTTCAAAACCGGTCCAAATCTCCATTAAATGACTTCAAATTTTATATACAACCTCCTTATACTATTTCTAACAAGTCAAAATAACACCCTACCAAATCTCTAACAAAATTAAATTCGAAATTTAAACCCACATGTTTAAGCTTGCTAAAAATTTAATTTTCACCATCCAAATGGATTTGGTTTGTTGAACTAATATTTGAGTCACAGTTACTGATTCGAAAATTAACTTAAAAGCTTGAGCAATCTTTTTTAAAAATTAAATAGTAATTTCTAGAACCTATTGGAGTTGGATGTTGAATCTTAGCCAATTATTTTTGGGCTAGTTGGTTGTAAATTGAAATATGGGTTATAAAATTGAGAAGCAGGGAGCTCAGTTGTTCTTATGTGAAATTTTTCCTAAAATATTTCGTATTCATGTAGGGTCCGATGAAGGGTTGCACCCGTAGGTGGAGTGATGTAGACAATCTAGCAAGCATTAATGATTATTTTCACGGCTACCTATAGAAAACACTGTTAAGTAGTGTGGGTCCCAGCTATTTATACAAAGTGTAATTAGTTAGAATGTATTAGAGTTAGTTGTAGTTGTTAGAAGTTAGTTAATTGTGTATAATTAGGTTGAGACTAAACAGTTGTATTTTCACGCTTCATTTTCATTTCCTTCTGTAAGAATAATACAGAGCTTCATTTTCAGACTTCTTCTTCTTCGTTTCTCATCTTCTAGAACCTTCAACTCCTCCATAGCTAGAGCTTCTCAACATGATATCAGAGCTCGGTGCTCATCTCACTGAAGCTCTGATGTGATAGAACTGGAGTAATTCAATTCATTTCTAGCTTCTCAATCTCATCGACCGATCGAGCTATTTCTTCAACACAGAAGACTTTTCACTCGTTCTAGGGTTTGGGAATTCTCAATTATCTAGTTGAATCACGGTAAGATCGAGTTCAATTTTGTTAGAAATTAACAGTCTGAAAGCTTTGTGTCTCTGCTACAATGGCGATTAATGTAGAAACTGGTGACTCTACGCCAACTCAAGAGCTTGTTGATCACAATTACCTTACGCCGGATTTCTTGTCGCTATTTGCCTTTTTGGAGATGTTCCATGAGCCAGAGTTGGAGTAATAGATTGCAGCCTTCAAAGTGTTTTGCTCCTCGTTGACACTTCTCCAAGTCTTGGTATATGTCTGCAATCATCATGGGTACGATGCTGAACGCCTGCCCATCGATCCCTTCCATTAGGGTTTTGGTTACCATAGCCAGCCTAGTATGGATTCTGCCTTTCTTCGTCGGGAATACAATCAGACCCAGGAAGCAGAATATGAAGACAAAAACCCTGCAATGGATGTATCCCAAGGACGTGATGGCAAACTCGCTAGAGTAGGTCAATAAGATTTGTTGTGACCGTACCTTTCATACAAGTAATCAAAAGGGATGTATGAATCCTTCAAGCATGTTAATTTTGGATTCTTCTTCAAACCCATCATTTTAAGGAAGCCTCTACCTCTGCGATTCTCGGGCATTAGCAAACCCGGAGTTTCCCATACTAGACCGGCCAGACCTCCTATCTCCTCCAGCAAAGGTGTCATTTCAATGTCCCCAAAGCGGAATACGGACCTTTCACAATCCCAAAACAATGTGGCAGCTTCTATGATCATGTTATTAGGTTGGATCTCCAGGAGGGATGGTAGATTTCCTAGATATTTTCTAATGATATTTTGATCATTAGAGTGTAAATCTTTCCACCAACTTAGCAATCTTGGGTGGATGTTGGTGACCATGTTGAATCTGGGGACTTCGTGCCTCATATTTCTGTAAGACGAATAAGGTTAGGCCCTTACCCCCACCAGACTCGACTATTTAACATCAACAATTAGCATGAAGCAATCTAGTTCTCCAAATAAATGCACAGCACGTGACGACGTCCGTTTTGGATTTAGTGAAACCCAATGGACTTTGGACAAGGCTATCTTAAAGGGTCATTATATGGACAATATAACTGACCCGACTAGGTTTGACCATGATGCATGCACAATTTAAACAGAGTAAGGTTTCTATGGGGTTTTAGACTGGTACCCTTGAGCGGACAACTCAAGGAGGAAGGTTCGGAACTGTCGACTGCACCCCTGATCTACTAGTTTTACCGGAAATATGCCTTTCCAAATTTAGGGGGTAATGATATAGGAAGAGCGCAACCACTCATTATAAGCGTTGCTATAGTATTTGTTTTGGCACGAGTGGAATATGATGATGAGCATGATTGTGCAATAACTAAAGCAAGTTGGCATGTATTTGCATATTAAAAAAGCGATAAATACAACAGTTTCATAATTTAAAGCAAGAAAGGAAAGAAAACAAGGAAGATATGTCAGTTTTGCTTCTAAAGAAGAAAGTAAATGCTTAAAGGAATTAAACAGATAATTGCACATAGGGAGAGGTACAAATTCACAAGAATAATCTGAAATGGTAAAACCTAAAAATCCCCAGCAGAGTCGCCATGCTGTCGCGCCCCCTTTTTCCTTCGCGGAAATCAGGTTTGTGACATTCGGTTGGGAAAACTCTTTCCTTTCGGGGAAGGGGTTTTGCAAATTTGAAGAGTCGCCACCTAACGATTTTAAGGTGTGTTAGGGCACCTATAGGGTTCAACTACAACTACATTTTTTGATAACCAGAGATAGGGTAAGGGCTTGAGATTATCCCAAGGGGAAGGTAATAGGCACCCCTCAGGATCCACTAGTGTGGTTCCCGGCCAGATAGTTCTTTGTGGAATTTGTGAAATTAACAAGTAAACAAACAAGGCTCAAATAAGAGGGAATTTTAAATACACAAATGTTTGTAAGTGATAAAATAAAACAAAGTTTTGAAAAAGTTATAACAAAACATGCTAACGAATATAAAGGGGGTCCTAGGTTTATTTGTAATATGGATCACATCAATGCAATACCCGGTAATCACTCCTCAAAAGAGGGGCTACACGTGGTATTAGCACACCGGTCATCATATCCATATCTACCCTTCCCGCCCCGTAAAGGTATTAAAGTGCGGATTGGTCTCGACCTCTATTGGATGCTATTACCCGTCCCATTCCTATCAGTCCCGGAGGAATTTAGGACTACTATTCCTATAAGAGGGAGGATTTCAGGCTGACTCTTGGGTTTTCAAAGGTAAAAAGACTAAGGCGACATTCAAAATACATAGGACTGCATATTAGGGGAAAACATGTAAACAACTAAGAGGCTCATATATACCTCCTCAAGTAAAGCACATAAATAACATGGCTTAAACACATTTAGGATTAGAATTTAAAGTACTAAGACAAGGGAGTTTTAGTTGTTGAAGCAGACCAATTTATTACATAACTCAGATAAGAAGTCCGAATCAGGCCTGCCTGCTGGTTGTAGCAGTTGCTAATTAAAGAAAGGCAGATTTAGTTTTATCATTATTACCTAAGGCTTGCCTAAGTGTATATTGATGATATCCTATAAGCATGATATCTATTACTGATTCAAAATGGAAAAGCAGTAACCGTTTTAAACGAGCAATTTTGATCCTATAGGCATGCTTTCTAAACCGCATTAATGAAAGGAGTAAGTTGTTTAAACTGATTCAAAGCAGTACGAGTCAAACTAATTTTTAACTAAACTGGTTTCAGATTTTATAGACATAATCTCTATTGTTGCTGATTTTAATCCCTACAGACATGGTATCTAGTATTAAAGGCCGATTTGGTCCTATAGGCATGGTATCTAATGAAGTGGAGTAGGCAGGATTTATTTGATCACAGCAAAATTCTTATAGGCATGATTTCTATAAAATATTGATATTAACCTTATAGGCATGACATCTAATTTCGAAGTTGATTTTAACCTTGTAAATAGGATGTCTGATTATACCCATTAGACCCTATGGGCATGATTTCTAAGTGTGGAAGTAAACATGCAGAACTTTATTAAACAGATCCTATAGGCAGGATATCTAAGTGTGGAAGTAAAACATGCAGAAATTTATTAAACAGATCCTATAGGCAGGATATCTAAGTGTAGAATTAAAACATGCAGAATTTGAAAGCAGGTCCTATAGGCATATTATCTAAGTGTAGAATTAAAACATGCAGAATCTGAAAGCAGGTCCTATAGGCATGTTATCTACCCTCCTAATAGCTAAACATACATAATTACTCCGTCCCTTTCCACTAGCCAACCCCAATATTTATTTACAAATTATAACAGACCAAATACTGAATTACATCAGAAAAGTGTAAAATAAGAAGTTACAACCATAGGAAGCCTAATTCTGACTTCCTCTCTAAGTTATGGAACAAACCACCTCAAATGCCACTTGTTTCAAAGCCTTTCTCAGATCTGGGTGTGTCAAAGTTCCCTAAGGGTCTCAAGGGACCCCGGGCAGTGCTTACACCCAGGTTTGCATAACCAGATAGAGAGGAGTACAGTGTGGAAGGGCCAGCCCTTATGTGTCCAAGTTCAGAGGGAGCTCAAGGGTCCCAAGGCAAGGCTCACACAAGAGGGGCAGAACTTAGGTTCTAGGAATATAGTGAAAGTTCAGAACATAGAGATTGATTTAAAAAAATTGGACTGGAAATAGTAAGTGATAAGGGTGATTTGAAAACAGTAGTACACAGAATCAGTAGCTACACAAAGGGGTCAAGGGTTTTGGGGAATATATTGCATGAAGCATATGACCCTAGGAGGGGTCAGGTTTGGACATGCACAGAAATAGATGATGCTGGTATGTTCACAAACCAGCCAGAGAATACAAACACAAAGAGGGGATGTGGGGTTTGGGATTCATACACATAGGAGAGCATTAACTCGAAAAGGGGAAGGGAACACATTTCAACATGCTAGTAATGCAACTTGATTGCAGAAACATAAGCGGAAGTGGACAAGCATGAAAGAAGTTGAAACAATTACAGAAACATGTTGTTGTTGATGCTTGAAAATTAACTATGACATACCAGTAAGAATCAAAGTGCAGAAAAGAAAAAGTAAGCAAACTCCCACAGCCTAGCCTTGGCTTTCAGCCGACTAGACAAATCAGTAGCACAAATAGTAACAGAGAAAAGAGGGAGTTTTGAGTGAAGTGTGTGTTGTGAACTCAGATCGTTTGTGTCTTAAAGAAAGGGGGGGGTATTTATAGTTTTGAAAACAAGTGGTAAGTAAGGTAATAAGTAAATTCTTAACACAAACATAGAAACAATCACAAGTCAGAATCAATTAACACAAGTGATTCCCTTTAATTAGGGAATCACTATTTAACGGGCAGTAGCAGGTTATAATTAAGGAAAGAAAATCAGTTTGAGGACAGATTGATTATTGCCATAAAAGGGATAGTAAAAGCATGAAGTAAACAATCAAGTCTAAGTACGAAAATAAGCTTATTTTTTGGAAAGGATTCAGCAAGGTAAAATATCATAGCAAAGGGAAGGAATCAATTAACTGTAAACAGATGAGTAGAAATTAGGGCTTGTAAGAAAAATTTTGTAATCAGTCACAAGATCAAGATCAATCAAGGAAGAGGCTTCATCATATAAATAGAGTGAACAGAAGCATGCGAGGCTAAGCACATTGGCAAAAGAAACAACATACAATAGTAGCAGAAATAAGCATAGGATTCAGTAGCAAAGCAAACATTCGAGGCACAGTAGTCAAGTAGGTCAAGTCACATAGAATCAGCAGTGAAGAAAAACATAGTAGCAGGTAAAGAAATCAGAAACATGTAAAGGTCTCACAGTAGCAGGTGAGGAAACCTTTTGAGAAGTTAGGGTTTCAACAAAAGTCGAGTTAAAAAGATAGTGAAACTCAGAATCAGATAAGTCACATAAAGAAAAGAGGGCCTGAAACAAGGAACCTTTAATCGGGTGCAGTATACCTTCAAACAAACAGTATCAGACCAAACGACCTAGGGTTTTTCACAATAATCGAGTTTAAAAGATTGTAAAACTCATAATCAAATAAGTCAAACAAGAACGAAGAACTTAATCAAGTAATTACACATTTAAACAAACAATTTCTATAACTCGGATAAGACTAAAAGAACTACGGTTTTTAACATGCTAAAATAAATAGAAGAACAACATGAGAAAATAGCAAAATCATCAAACAACATTAAGATCCGAGAAGAAAACTTTAAAGGAAAACCCTAATCGTTGGAAAAACAAAGAGTCGTTTTGAAAGAAAAGTCAAAGAACCTTCGAGAAACACTTAAAAAGTTCATAGAAGCACAGATCTAAGATAGATCTGAAAGAAATCGAAAAGTCTTAGAGATTAGGGTTTCAGAAAACCAAAAAGAAATGAGAAAGATCTCGGAAGTTAACGATCTAACCAGAAAAGTCAAGGGTCTGCCTTGAAAGGCCATGAATGGCCGGAGAAAGGTCGTGAACAACAGTCGAGCAAGACTGGACTAGACTCCTTCGAGGTCTGGTCATAAAACAACAGAAACAAACACCCAGGAGCCATAAAAGGCTGATACACGTCCTAAATGACCACGAGAGGCCATGGATTAGGTATGTATTAGGGTGGATTAGGGTGGGATTAGAAGGCGGCGGCTAGGGTTCAGGTGGGGTTTCAGAGAGAATTGAGAGAAAGGGGAATTCAAGGGCGGTGGGTTGTGGAAAATGATTTAGGGTAAGGGGTTGTTTGAGGTTAAAAATGGAAAGGGTGAGTATTGATCTAAACGATCAACGGCCAGGATTGAAAGGGTTAGGTAGGGGATCCGGGTTGGGTTGGTTTGATTGGGTTGGGGGTCGGGTTAAATCGAAATTGGGCTAGGAAATTGGGGCCTGTTTTGGGTTATAATTGAAACTCAATTTAGGCTATAATTGCAATAGCCACTTTTTCCCTTTAAAATTATAAAAAATAGTAAATCAATTTCCAGAAATAAATTGAAAGAAATAAAATGATTTATGATATATAATTGACACTTTAAAATATGGGGCTTGATTTTATGAATATAAACGCAATTAAATCTTAAAAGGGGCTAGTATTGCAATTATGCTCTTTAGATTTGAAAAATACTAAATAATTTTGTAAAAATATGAAAAAATTACCTTAGCTATATTTTAGCATAAAGATGAAAATTCAATAGATGATTTGACAAAAAATAATAATTTTGGAAATGATTATCGCTTTTTATGGATCAAAGGTGGAAATAAATTGATTGAAAAAACCTTTAAAATTATGGGGAAAATAATGAAACACTTGAATATGCTTACATATGCATATATATTCCATTTTGAAGTTATTTTGCATATTGAAAAATATATAGGGAAAAATTTGGTGTCAATAGCTGCCCCTCTTTACCCGGGAAGGATGAATGAGTTGTCGAGTAAAGATATGATGGCCAATTTTGACCGAGCGAAACGTTTGAAGAGGTTTGGGCCACCCCCTGGTTTCTGAGCTGCCTACATATCCCTGGTTTTACAGGAATCAGCCCGTATGTAGTTCAGGATCCGTCGGCGGAGTATGCCGACGGGTAGTTTCCAAGAACGGACGCAATATCTCGGGTCAGGTGAGTGGACGGCTTACAGGAATGGCTAGGTTTGGATGTGGCTGCAGGCACTGGAGCACAATCGCTCCCGCCGGGGCGGCTGTTGCTTGCCGGTTTACCTGCAAATAAGCAATACAAGCATATATTGTGCGTAAATTTAGACATGATGCAAATTCCCTGTTGGACTATGAATGTTGTGTTACGGTCAGGATGACGTCCTTAGACCATGATGTCCTGGGCCATGAAGCGTATAATAAAGGATTCGCAGGCCATGAAATAATGTTCTCTGGCTGTGAGGATGGTGACTCCGAACCATGATGCCTTTGAATGATGATATGCAAAAGATTGAAAGGAATCCTAGGGCCATGACACGGTGTTCTCGGGCTATGAAGATGGTGCCTCCAAACGATGACGCATTTGGATAGGTTGGCGATATTTCAGTCCATGAAGAATGTAGTAGCATGTGGCAATCTTTTAGCCGTGCGATGTGGCAATCTTTCAGCCGTGCAATGTGGCAATCTTTCAGCCGTGCAATGTGGCGATCTTTTAGCCGTGCAATGTGGCGATCTTTCAGCCGTGCAATGCGGCGATCTTCCAGCCGTGCAATGCGGCGATCTTTCATTCGTGCAATGTGGCGATCTTTCAGTCGTGCAATGTGGTGATCTTTCAGCTGTGTAATGTGGATAAAGACAGCATTTAGTCTCGGGAGGCAGAATAGTAGCCTTATGCAATGCAGATGTAGATAGAGGTAGAGCTTAACCTCGGAAGGCAGAACGGTAGCCTTATGCAATGCAAATGCAGATAGAGGTAGAGCTTAACCTCGGAAGGCAGAATAGTAAGCTTATGCAAGTTGGAAGGCAGAATGGTAACCTTATGCAATGCAGATGCAGATAGAGGTAGAGCTTACCTCGGAAGGCAGAATAGTAGCCTTATGCAAGTTGGAAGGCAGAATGGTAGCCTTATGCAATACAAATGCAGATAGAGGTAGAGCTTAACCTCGGAAGGCAGAATGGTAGCCTTATGCAAGAAATAAAATAGCAGATGACAGTAGAGTTTCTTAGCTGAGCAGATTGCGGCGTTGTGATTACTGGGAGTATTGTGACATACTGGACATCACTGGTGTGCGGATAGCAAATGTAGGTAAGTGTAACGGTAAGGAGAGTCGTATCCTTGAACAATGTTTGTTCCATGAGTGTGCAGTATGTTTTAATGATCTCGCAATCCTTGTGCCTGTATCCAAAGAAAAGTCGTGAGTTTTGTAAAGGGGACGGTTAGTTCGTATCCCCGCGGGCTTTGCTTGACTCGTTTGTCTTTGATTTGGCGATACCGTTTGTATCATTGGGGTAGCGTTGCTAAACAAAGCAGTTTCGATAATAAACATGGATGATTTTGTAAAAGTATAACATAAATGTATAATTAAAATAGTTTTTAGATGAACCGACGACTGTGCCGTGGTTCGAGACATTGCAACCTCTCTCGCTACGGAATTTTGAGGGTCCTCAAAATTCTGCCCCAGTTTAATGGGTTGATGCTTCTGACTGTTGCTCGTGCAACAATCGGCTGAAATTACTTCGGAATTTTGAGGGTCCTCCTCAAAATTCTGCCACAGTTTCCAATTTCAGGGGAATGAAAATTTTATTGAATTGTGACTGAACTCATAGGGCTGCCTACGTATCCCCTCTTAAACGGGAATCAGGTCAGGCGTAGTTCAATTTACATCACATAGGGAAACATAAAGATTACACATAGTAACGTTTGACTGCATCTGAATTGATTGGCTTTGGCCAGACTTCTCCGTCCATTTCTGCAGTATGAGGGATCCTCCTGTCAAACCCGGTAGAACCACATATGGGCCCGTGCCAGTTCGGGGTAGAACGTTTCCTTTGGTCTTCACTCCTGATGTGGTAAAAAACTTTACTNCATGGCAAACTGCGTTCATTCTCTTTCCGTCTATAAGGGCTAGTTGCTCATAACGACTCTTCACCCACTCTGCGTCGTCGAGCTCAGCTTCCTGTATGATCCTTAGGGAAGGAATTTCTACTTCGGCGGGAATGACGACCTCTATACCATAAATCAGCATATAGGGGGTTGCCCCGGTTGATGTGCGGACTGTGGTGCGATACCCCAATAGAGCAAATGATAACTTCTCGTGCCACTATTTATGCTTTTCTATCATTTTCCTTAATATCTTCTTGATATTCTTGTTGGCGGCCTCCACAGCTCCATTCATTTGAGGTCTGTAGGCTGTGGAATTCTTGTGTCTGATCTTGAAGGTTTAACACATATTTTTCATCAGGTCGCTGTTGAGGTTGGAGCCGTTATTAGTAATGATTGACTCTGGCACCCCGAATCGACAAACAATGCGGTCGCGGACGAAGTCTGCCACGACTTTCTTAGTTACCGCTCTGTAAGATGCTGCTTCGACCCACTTGGTGAAATAATCAATTGCTACTAGGATAAACCTCTGTCCGTTGGAAGCGGCAGGCTCGATTGGTCCAATAACGTCCATTCCCCAAGCGGCGAATGGCCATGGTGAGCTTGTTGTGTGGAGCTTGCTCGGAGGCACTTTTATCATGTCTGCATGAGTCTGACAGCGATGGCATTTCCGTACATACTGGATGCAGTCTGTCTCCATAGTCATCCAAAAGTAACCAGCCCGGAGTATCTTCTTTGCTAAAACAAAACCATTCATATGTGGACCACAGGTCCCAGCATGAATTTCCTCTAGCAGCTTGGATGCTTCTTTTGCGTCAACACACCTTAATAATCCCAAATCAGGAGTCCTCTTATACAGGATTCCTCCGCTGTGAAAGAAGTTGTTGGACAATCTCTGAAATGTGCATTTCTGAGTATGATTGGCAAGCTCCGGGTACTCCCCTTTCGCCAAATATTCCTTGATATCATGAAACCAAGGCTTTCCGTCTGTTTCCTTTTCAACATGGGCACAGTAAGCTGGCTGATTATGAATTTTCACCGGAATGGGATCAATAAAATTCTTGTCGGGATGCTGTATCATGGATGATAGGGTAGCTAGTGCATCAGCGAATTCATTCTGGATTCTGGGAACATGTCGGAATTCCGTCTTCATGAACCTCTTTCTCAATTCCTATACATGATGCAGATATGGGAGTATCTTGGAGTTCCTGGTTGCCCATTCTTCTCGTACCTGATGTATAAGTAAGTCTGAATCTCCAATTACTAGCAGCACTTGAATGTTCATGTCAATGGCCATTTTGAGCCCTAAGATGCAGGCTTCATATTCGGCCATATTGTTGGTGCAGAGGAACCTGAGTTTGGCAGACACTGGATAATGCTGACCGGTTTCTGATACCAAGACCGCTCCTATGCCAACTCCTTTGAAGTTTGCTGCTCCATCGAAGAACATTCTCCAACCGCCATAAGATTCCTCAATGTCTTCTCCTATGAATGATACCTCTTCATCAGGAAAATACGTTTTCAGGGGTTCGTATTCTCCATACACGGGATTCTCAGCGATGTGGTCTGCCAGTGCTTGTCCCTTGACCGCTTTCTGAGTTACGTAGACAATGTCGAACTCACTCAACAAAATTTGCCACTTGGCTAGCTTGCCAGTGGGCATGGGCTTCTGAAAAATGTACTTCAAAGGATCCATCCTAGATATGAGGTACGTAGTATAGGCACAGAAGTAATGTCTCAGCTTCTGAGCCACCCAAGATAAAGCACAACAGGTGCGTTCCAATAGAGAATACCGGGCCTCGTACGGGGTGAACTTCTTTCTGAGATAATAGATGGCTTGTTCCTTTCTCCCTGTTTCATCATGTTGCCCCAGAACGCAGTCGAAAGCTCCGTCTAACACTGCAAGGTAGAGTAATAAGGGTCTACCTGGCTCGGGCGGGACCAAGACTGGTGGTGTTGACAGGTACTCCTTGATTCTCTCGAAGGCCTTTTGGCGGTCATCAGTCCATTTGGTAGTTGCTTCCTTCTTTAGCATTTTAAAGATTGGCTCACAGATAACTATAGATTGTGCTATGGATCGGCTGATTTAGTTCAGTCTTCCCAGGAAACTCATCACATCTTTCTTGTTCTTTGGCGGTGGTAACTCTTGAATGGCTTTGACCTTCAACGGATCCAATTCTATTCCTTAGTGGCTCACAACAAACCCCAGCAACTTCCCAGCAGGAACCCAAAATGCACACTTTGAGGGGTTTAGTTTCAGGTTGTACCTCCGCAATCTATTGAAAAACTTCCTCAGATCTTCTATGTGGTCAGTGGCCTTCTTGTATTTGATGATAACATCATCCAGATATACCTCTATCTCCTTGTGTATCATATCATGGAAAATGGTGGTCATGGCCCTCATGTAGGTGGCCCCTGCATTCTTCAGGCCGAATGGCATCATCTTGTAACAATACATTCCCTACGGCGTAATGAAAGTCGTTTTCTCAGCATCTTCTTCATCCATCCAGATCTGATGATAACCAGCGAAACAATCTACAAATGACTGCAGCTCATGCTTGGCGCAATTGTCAATCAGGATGTGTATATTTGGCAAAGGGAAGTCGTCTTTTGGACTGGCCCGGTTGAGATCCCGGTAGTCGGTGCAGACTCTAACCTTCCCATCCTTCTTTGGTACTGGCACGATATTAGCTAACCATGTCGGGTACTCAACCACTCTGAGAACCTTACCTTTGATCTGCTTGGTGACTTCTTCCTTGATTTTCAGACCCATATCGGGCTTGAGTTTTCTGAGCTTTTGCTTTACCGGAGGACACGTTGGGTCGGTTGGTAGTTTGTGAGCTACAATAGACGTACTCAGATCGGTCATGTCATCATACGACCAGGCGAATATGTCCTCATATTCCTTTAGAAACTCTGTGTATGCTTTCTTCTCTGATGGCGATAAGTGAATGCTGACTCGTGTTTCCTTGACGTTTTCTGCGTCTCCCAGGTTAACAATCTCGGTCTCGTCCAGGTTGGACTTAGGTCTGTTCTCAAAGTTCTCAACTTCTTTGACAATCTCATCAGGTATGTCATCTTCTTCTGAATCAATGTCCGTTTGTCGCGTTGTCTCATTGCATATCACAGTCATTGGTTCATCAAGATAAGTAATATTAATGTTGTATTGGTAAAGTAAAGAGGAAAACGATAAAAATAAATATTAATTCACTGGAAAAAATCAAACAAGCTTTGATAAGTTGAATAATTGTTTTGAACATTGAAGATCTTATTGCGGAAGTTGAAAAATGCGAAAAGAAAATCATTTAATGAATAAAACAGTGAATAGTGCTTGTTTTAGCCTTGCTACCCCGAGGCTCGTCGGGCTCTGGTTGTCCTGGTGGTTCAGTTATTGAGGCGTGCCCCTCTGCTCACAGCCTGTATGGAAGGACCTTCCTCCCTTTCCTCCTCGAGAATAACACAGCAATCCATATCACTGTCCTCTAAAAACAAGTTCTTCACTGCTACGAGTGCTTCTTCTTCGTCTGTCCCATAGACTACGTCAGCCTGTTGGAAGTCTGCTCCAAGTGCGGTATCGGTTGCTCTAACGGGTAGTAAGGGTCGCGCCATGGTGGCGACCAATTATTGAACTCTTCCCAGGTGTATTGCTATCCCAGACCGAAGATAGTGCCGTGTTTCTTGAGTTTTATAGGTTTAGAGATCCCCTGGAGGTTCTTGCCGAGTCCTTTGCCAGGTTTGTACCCACTCCAATTCATACTCTCAATCTTGTTGTCCCACCATTTGTCTTTGTCGACAGCATTGACCCGCTCGATGTGGTGGTAGGTCTCTCCGCCTAGCTTTCTTCTCCCTCCGATCGCTGGAATGGTCTGACGTTGCTACCGTCGCCGTGAATGATCACTTCCTGGTGATTCCATTCGAATTTTACTGCCTGATGCAGTGTTGAAGCTACAGCCCCAGCAGCATGAATCAATGGTCGTCCTAGCAGCAGGTTGTAGGACGCTGGCATATCTATCAATTGAAAATCAACCTCGAACCAGGTTGGTCCCATTTGCAGACACAGACTAATCTCACCGATGGTGGACCTCTGAGACCCATCAAAAGCTTTCACATTGATTGCTCCTTCTTTTATCTCATGCAGTCCTTTGCCCAACTTCTTGAGTGTTACCAAAGGACAGATATTAAGGCTGGAACCCCCGTCGATCAGGATCCTGGTAATGAAATAGTCTTCGCATTGCACGGTGATGTGCAGGGCTTTGTTGTGACCCAACCCTTCAGGTGGCAGCTCGTCCTCATAGAAGGTGATTTTATGGCTTTCTAATACTTGTCCCACCATATTAGCCATTTCCCCGCCAGTGATGTTACTTGGTATGTATGCTTCACTCAGCACATTCAACAAAGCATTCTTGTGTGTTTTGGAATTCTGCAGCAACGAGAGGATGGATATTTGTGCTGGCGTCTTGTTTAGCTGGTCGATGACCGAATACTCCTTGGCCTATATTTTCCTCCAAAGGTCGTCTGGACCCGTCTCAATGATGGGTGACCGGTTGGAGGCTTGCTTGCTAGACTCAGCTAGGTATTCAGGGTATAGACTCTCCTAGTTCTTGTCATACCCTGTATTGCAACAGTCTCTTCGAACCCGACTTTGCCTTTCCTCCTAGCCTCGGCTGTATAATCCCAGGATATGGCTTTTGTATGGAACGACGTCATGGTGGACATCGCCACTGGGATTGGTACGGCCATCTTTACTTCGAACGGGACATGTTTTTTGGGTGGCAAAACTGCAACCTCAAATGGTGCTGGTGCCTTTGTTGATGGCGCTGCTTCAGACTCAAGTGGAATAGACACATCTACCTCAGTGACCTCAGACGGTTGGATCTGGACTATGATGGGGTTGAGAGTAACTGTTGGTTTCTTTGGATCATCGCCTTCTGCAATCAACCCGATGGATCCCTCAGGATTCCAATCATCCTCTACTTCAATCATGTGAATACCCCTGCCTTTATGGTCTGGTAGAGGGTTGTTGCGGACGTTCGGAGCGGCTTCCTTTGCTACAATGACTTTGTTACCAATCAGAGACTATATATTGTCTTTTAGAGAGTGGCATTCATCGACGGTGTGTCCCTTCATGCCGGATTGGTATGCAGAAGACTTGTTTGGGTTAACCCACTGAGAAGGATCAGGGGTTGTAGCAGGTACGGGGGTGACATAACCGGCGGCTTTGAGTCTCTCATATAGCTGATCAATGGGTTCGGCGATGGCTGTGTACTATTTTGGAGGCCTCCGATCAAAATTATGTTGGGGCCTAGGGAAGTTTTGGCGTGCGGGGGGTGATTGGTGATGAGATGGTTGGGCATTGTAAGTTTGGTAGACATGAGCGGGCTGGGAGTATTTGGGTGAGGTAGGCTAATATGTGGGAGGTGGAGGTGACTGATAAGTTGGTGGTGGAGCTTGGTAGGAGGGTGCTTGGTAATTTGGGGCTGGCTGATATGTGAGTGGAGGTATTTGGTAGATTTGGTATTTAAAAGGAGACTTGGTCCTTTGTGCAACCATCACAGCCCCTACGTCCCTCTTCTTAGACACACCACCAGACTGTAAGGCCTTATTTGTAGCTAGCAAGTCCTCGAAGTTTGTAACCATACCGCTCTTAATACCTTCTTCAATTCGTTTCCCCGGCTTGATAATGCCAGAAAACTTATGATTCTCAATCACCATCAACCGTTCATAGTATTGCGGGTCTTGAGCCCGGACAAAGAACTTGTTCATTTGTTCTTCCTCTAAGGCGGGTCTAACCTTAGCAGCATCGGACCTCCAGCGAGTAGCATACTTGTGAAATGTCTCTGTGGGCCTCTTCTTTAGATTCTGGATGTAGAACACGTCTGGCGCGTTCTCTGTGTTAAACCTGAACCTGTCCATAAAATCAGATGCCATACCTACCCAGCTCGACCACTTCTTAGGTTCTTGGCTACTGTACCAAGATAATGCATCTCCTTTCAGACTCCTCATGATCAGCTTCATGCGGATCCTTTCATCTTTTCCTACCCCGACCAGCTTGTCGCAGTATGTTCTCAGATGGACCCTTGGATCACCTGTACCATCAAACATCTCGAACTTAGGAGGCTTGTACCCCTCCGGTAGTTTGACATCTGGTTGTATGCAAAGGTCTTCATCCTTCGATTCCTTTACTTCCTTAGACGCCCTGAATTCGGCTGGTCAGTTTCTTAAGTTCTTCAGCCAAGTTTCTGATAAGTAGATTCTTTTCATCGGACTCAGGTGTGACATATATAGGTTGGGTGGAGAGCGGCATGGTCTTCAAGTTGATGGGATTGTTGTGGTGGCCTGGTATGTGGGTGTGGAAATGGTCATTTGCGGAGTTTTGCGGTTCGGGGATGAGTAGTGGGATGTTGTTTGGAGTGTGGCAAGTGTTGTGTTGGTTCTTTGTTGGAGCAGTGGAATGATTTGGTTGCTTTTGGGGAGTTGTGGGATTTTGAATGTTGGGGAAGTTGGTGTCTGGGGTGCTGAAGGAGAAGGATAGGTTGGCCAAATTCCGGACCTGATCGAGCTCTTCCTGAAACTTCAATAATTTCTGCTCAAGTTGTGACACATTTTCATTGGGACCCCAAATACCATGGCCATCAGTGGCCTCTGCTACTGTGTTCTCTTTTCTTATGTTATTCAAATCTTCCATCTTGCTTTTGTTCTTGTTCTTAACAGGACTAAGAGGAGGAGTGGATGGAGGGCCCCTGGATCTTGTGGAATAAGATGATGTTGCCTGAGTGCACGAACTAACCTTTTGGAGAGGGGAATAAAAAAAAGGTAACCAATTTAGTGAGGATCATGAAAAGTATTACAATATTTAAACATATAGTGCAGGAATGTAAAACGTGTCCTAATTTGGGAGCCTCGTTGTGCCCGAGGTGGGCCTAGAGACAAGTTTATTTGGAGAATTTAGAATGCTAAATGCCTCATTTTATTGATAAAAAAATAAACGAATCTCAAAATGACACTAAATAAGCAAGAAATAAAAATCACTAATGGCCATTGGCCTTATTACATTCGTAAAGCGAAAAATAAACTCCTATCTACTTGGTCCCAGAAGGACCTTCCCCATATTCGGCATCCTTGGCTCCTTTGAACAGCTTCCCCAACTCGCGAAGTCCTAGCAATAGGTACGCTCCGGCTAGATATCCGCCTTCAGCCCCTTTAGCCTCTTGACAATATTCAACCCTTTTGAGAAACTTTCTTTCGAGCTCCACTATGCCTCGCTCCAAGTATCCCAACCTTTTGTTGGCGTTGGTAGCCATGTTTTTCCATTCCTCGATCAGCTTCTGGTTGGACTCTTGTATTTCGCGATGTTCACTTTCGCACTCACGAATCCTCTTGCTCAACTGGTTGTACTTGACTTGCGCCTCGGCCTTTTTGTCCATAATCCTGTGGCCTCAAACAAACCCTAGCTGGTCCAAACCATCATGATTCTCTTCCAACCAACCTGGATAGAAAGGAGTACAGCCAACATGATGCCTGTCTGGCTCTATGGTGTCTCTCCCCATTACGATCTTGCAATGCTACATGTGCTGTGCTTGGAACTTGTAAGGACTATCATCATCTTGGAAATGGCTCATCTTGTCGACCACCCTGGGTATAACTTGCTTCCTACTAGCTTGCCTCATAACTCGAAGAGGGACGTAAGGGTGTGTTCCCCTGAGACCAATTAGTATCAGGAAAGGTGCATCTCTTGATCGGGCGAAGAACTCCTCTGTTGGAAACCATTCGAACATCCATTGAATTTGTTCCTCGGTCAGATTATCTAATAGTTCAACCCATCATTTAGCATCCTCAGGCTGAGCGAACATGTCGGGGATGTAATTCATTCGCTTTGGGTGATGGAAAGCGATGTGATCATCCCAGTCCCTACGCCGGATTTCTTGTCGATATTCGCCTTTTTGGAGATGTTCCATGAGCCAGAGTTGGAGTAATAGATTGCATCCTTCAAANCGTTTTGCCCCTCGTTGACACTTCTCCAAGGCTTGGTATATGTCTACAATAACCATGGGTACGATGCTGAACGCCTGCCCATCGATCCCTTCCATTAGGGTTTTGGTTACCATGGCCAGCCTAGGATGAATTCTGCCTTTCTTCGTCGGGAATACAATCAGACCCAGGAAGCAGAATATGAAGACAAAAACCCTGCGATGGATGTGTCCCAAGGACGTGATGGCAAACTCGCCAGAGTAGGTACGGTAAGATTTGTTGTGACTGTACCTTTCATACAAGTAATCAAAAGGGATGTATGAATCCTTCAAGCATGTTAATTCTGGATTCTTCTTCAAACCCATCATTTTAAGGAAGCCCCTACCTCTGCGATTCTCAGGCATTAGCAAACCCGGAGTTTCCCATACTAGACCGGCCAGACCTCCTATCTCCTCCAGCAAAGGTGTCATTTCAATGTCCCCAAAGCGGAATACGGACCTTTCACAATCCCAAGACAATGTGGCAGCTTCTATGATCATGTTATTGGGTTGGATCTCCAAGAGGGATAGTAGATTTCCTAGATATTTTCTGATGAGATTTTGATCACTAGAGTGTAAATCTTTCCACCAACTTAGCAATCTTGGGTGGATGTTGGTGACCATGCTGAATCTGGGGACTTCGTGCCTCATATTTCTGCAAGACAAATAAGATTAGGCCCTTACTCCTACCAGACTCGACTATTTAACATCAACAATTAGCATGAAGCAATCTAGTTCTCCAAATAAATGCACAAAATGTGACGACGTCCGTTTTGGGTTTAGGGAAACCCAATGGACTTTGGACAAGGCTATCTTAAAGGATCATTATATGGACAACATAACTGACCCGACTAGGTTTGACCATGATGCTTGCACAATTTAGACAGAGTAAGGTTTCTATGGGGTTTTAGACTGGTACCCCTGAGCGGACAACTCAAGGAGGAAGGCTCGGAACTGTCGACTGCACCCCTGATCTACTAGTTTTACCGCAAATATGCCTTTCCGAATTTAAGGGTAATAATATAGGAAGAGCGCAACCACTCATTATAAGTGTTGCTATAGTATTTGTTTTGGCACGAGTGGAATATGATGTTGAGCATGATTGTGCAATAATTAAAAGCAAGTTGGCATGTATTTGCATATTAAAAAAGCGATAAATACAACAGTTTCATAATTTAAAGCAAGAAAGGAAAGAAAACAAGGAAGATATGTCAGTTTTGCTTCTAAAGAAGAAATTAAATGTTTAAAGGAATTAAACAGATAATTGCACATAGGGAGAGGTACAAATTCACAAGAATAATCTGAAATGGTAAAAGCCTAAAAATCCCCAGCAGAGTCGCCATGCTGTCGCGCCCCCTTTTTCCTTCGCGGAAATCAGGTTTGTGACATTCGATTGGGACAACTCTTTCCTTTCGGGGAAGGGGTTTTGCAAATTTGAAGAGTCGCCACCTAACGATTTTAAGGTGTGTTAGGGCACCTATAGGTTTCAACTACAACTACATTTTTTGATAACTAGAGATAGGGTAAGGACTTGAGATTATCCCAAGGGGAACGTATTAGGCACCCCTCAGGATCCACTAGTGTGGTTCCCGGCCAGATAGTTCTTTGTGAAATTGTGAAATTAACAAGTAAACAAACAAGGCTCAAATAAGAGGGGATTTTAAATACACAAATGTTTGTAAGTGATAAAATAAAACAAAGTTTTGAAAAAGTTATAACAAAACATGCTAACGAATATAAAGGGGGTCCTAGGTTTATTTGTAATATGGATCACATCAATGCAATACCCGGTAATCACTCCTCAAAAGAGGGGCTACACGTGGTATTAGCGCAATGGTCATCATATCCATATCTACCCTTCCCGCCCCGTAAAGGTATTAAAGCGCGGAATGGTCTCGACCTCTATTGCATGCTATTACCCGTCCCATTCCTATCAGTCCCGGAGGAATTTAGGACTACTATTCCTATAAGAGGGAGGATTTCAGGCTGACTCTTGAGTTTTTAAAGGTAAAAAGACTAAGGCGACATTCAAAACACATAGGACTGCATATTAGGGGAAAACATGTAAACAACTAAGAGGCTCATATATACCTCCTCAAGTAAAGCACATAAACAGCATGATTTAAACACGTTTAGGGTCAGAATTTAAAGTACTAAGACAGGGGAGTTTTAGTTGTTGAAGCAGACCAATTTATTACATAACTCAGATAAGAAGTCCGAATCAGGCCTGCCTGCTGGTTGTAGCAGTTGCTAATTAAACAAAGGCAGATTCAGTTTTATCATTATTACCTAAGGTTTGCCTAAGTGTATATTGATGATATCCTATAAGCATGATATCTATTACTGATTCAAAATGGAAAAGCAGTAACTGTTTTAAACGATCAATTTGGATCTTATAGGCATGCTTTCTAAACCGCATTAATGAAAGGAGTAAGTTGTTTAAATTGATTCAAAGCAGTACGAGTCAAACTGATTTCTAACTATACTGGTTTCAGATCTTATAGACATAATCTCTATTGTTGCTGATTTTAATCCCTACAGACATGGTATCTATTATTAAAAGCTGATTTGGTCCTATAGGCATGGTATCTAATGAAGTGGAGTAGACAGGATTTATTTGATCACAGCAAAATTCCTATAGGCATGATTTCTATAAAATATTGATAATAACCTTATAGGCATGACATTTAATTTCGAAGTTGATTTTAACCTTGTAAATAGGATGTCTGATTATAGCCAGTAGACCCTATGGCCATGATTTCTAAGTGTGGAAGTAAACATGCAGAACTTTATTAAACAGATCCTATAGGCAGGTTATCTAAGTGTGGAAGTAAAACATGCAGAAATTTATTAAACAGATCCTATAGGCAGGATATCTAAGTGTAGAATTAAAACATGCAGAATTTGAAAGCAGGTTCTATAGGCATGTTATCTAAGTGTAGATTAAAACATGCAGAATTTGAAAGCAGGTCCTATAGGCATGTTATCTACCCTCCTAATAGCCAACCCCAATATTTGTTTACAAATTATTATAGACCAAATACTGAATTACATCAGAAAAGTGTTAAATAAGAAGTTACAACCATAGGAAGTCTGATTCTGACTTCCTCTCTTAGTTATGGAACAAACCACCTCAAATGCCACTTGTTTCAAAGCCTTTCTCAGACCTGGGTGTGTCAAAGTTCCCGAAGAGTCTCAAGGGACCCCGGGCAGTGCTAACACCCAGGTTTGCATAACCAAATAGAGAGGAGTGCAGTGTGGAAGGGCCAGACCTTATGTGTCCAAGTCCAGAGGGAGCTCAACGGTCCCAAGGCAAGGCTCACACAAGGGGGCAGAACTTAGGTTCTAGGAATATAGTGAAAGTGCAGAACATAGAGATTTATTTTAAAAAATGGACTGGAAATAGTAAGTGATAAGGGTGATTTGAAAACAGTAGTACACAAAATCAGTAGCTACACAAAGGGGTCAGGGGTTTTGGGGAATACATTGCATGAAGCATATGACCCTAGGAGGGGTCAGGTTTGGACATGCACATCAATAGATGATGCTGGCATGTTCATAAACCAGCCAGAGAATACAAACACAAAGAGGGGATATGGGGTTTGGGATTCATACACATAGGAGAGCATTAACCCGAAAAGGGGAAGGGAACACATTTCAACATGCTAGTAATGTAACTTGATTGAAGAAACATAAGCAGAAGTGGACAAGCATGAAAGAAGTTGAAACAATTACAGAAACATGTTGTTGTTGATGCTTGAAAATTAACTAGGACATACCAGTAAGAAGCAAAGTGCAGAAAAGAAAAAGTAAGCAAACTCCCACAGCCTAGCCTTGGCTATCAGCCGACTAGACAAAGCAGTAGCACAAATAGTAATAGAGAAAAGAGGGAGTTTTGAGTGAAGTGTGTGTTCTGAACTCAGATCGTTTGTGTCTCAAAGAAAAAAGGGGGGTTATTTATAGTTTTGAAAACAAGTGGTAAGTAAGGTAATAAGTAAATTCTTAACACAAACATGGAAACAATCACAAGTCAGAATCAATTAACATAAGTGATTCCCTTTAATTAGAGAATCACTGTTTAACAGGCAGTAGCAGGTTTTAATTAAGGAAAGAAAATCAATTTGAGGACAGATTGATTATTGCCATAAAAGGGGTAGTAAAAGAATGAAGAAAACAATCAAGTCTAAGTACGAAAATAAGCTTATTTTTTGGAAAGGATTCAACAAGGTAAAATATCATAGAAAAGGAAAGGAATCAATTAACTTTAAACAGATGAGTAGAAATTAGGGCTTGTAAGAAAACTTTTGTAATCAGTCACAAGATCAAGATCAATCAAGGAAGAGGCTTCAGCATATAAATAGAGTGAACAGAAGCATCAGACATGCGAGGCTAAGCACATTGGCAAAAGAAACAACATACAATAGTAGCAGAAATAAGCATAGGATTCAGTAGTAAAGCAAACATTCGAGGCACAGTAGTCAAGTAGGTCAAGTCACATAGAATCAACAGTGAAGAAAAACATAGTATCAGGTAAAAGAAATCAGAAACATGTAAAGGTCTCACAGTAGCAGGTGAGGAAACCTTTTGAGAAGTTAGGGTTTCAACAAAAGTCGAGTTAAAAAGATAGTGAAACTCAGAATCAGATAAGTCACATAAAGAAAAGAGGGCCTAAAACAAGGAACCTTTAATCGGGTCCAGTATACTTTCAAACTAACAGTCTCAGACCAAAAGACCTAGGGTTTTTCACAATAATCGAGTTTAAAAGATGGTAAAACTCAGAATCAAATAAGTCAAACAAGAACGAAGAACTTAATCAAGCAAGTACACATTTAAACAAACAATTTCTAGAACTCGGATAAGACTAAAAGAACTACGGTTTTTAACATGCTGAAATAAATAGAAGAACAACATGAGCAAATAGCAAAATCATCAAACAACATTAAGATCCGAGAAGAAAACTTTAAAGGAAAACCCTAATCGTTGGAAAAACGAAGAGTCGTTTTGAAAGAAAAGTCAAAGAACCTTCGAGAAACACTTAAAAAGTTCATAGTAAGCATAGATCTAAGATAGATCTGAAAGAAATTAAAAAGTCTTAGAGATTAGGGTTTCAGAAAATCCAAAAGAAATGAGAAAGATCTCGGAAGTTAACGATCTAACCAGAAAAGTCAAGGGTCTGCCTTGAAAGGCCATGAATGGCCGGAGAAAGGTCGTGAACAACAGTCGAGCAAGACTGGACTAGACTCCTTCGAGGTCTGGTCATAAAACCACAGAAACAAACACCCAGGAGCCATAAAAGGCTGATACACGTCCTAAATGACCACGAGAGGCCATGGATTAGGTAGGTATTAGGGTGGATTAGGGTGGGAATAGAAGGCGGCGGCTAGGGTTCAGGTGGGGTTTCAGAGAGAATTGAGAGAAAGGGGGATTCAAGGGTGGCGGGTTGTGGAAAATGATTTAGGGTGAGGGGTTGTTTGAGGTTAAAAATGGAAAGGGCGAGTATTGATCTAAACGATCAACGACCAGGATTGAAAGGGTTAGGTAGGGTATCCGGGTTGGGTTGGTTTGATTGGGTTGGGGGTCGGGTTAAAATTGAAATTGGGCTGGGAAATTGGGGCCTGTTTTGGGTTATAATTTAAACTCAATTTGGGCTATAATTGCAATAACCACTTTTCCCCTTTAAAATTATAAAAAATAGTAAATCGATTTCCGGAAATAAATTGAAAGCAATAAAATGATTTATGATATATAATTAACACTTTAAAAATATGGGGCTTGATTTTATGAATATAAACGCAATTAAATCTTAAAAGAGGCTAGTATTGCAATTATGCACTTTAGCTTTGAGAAATACTAAATAAATTTGTAAAAATATGCAAAAATTACCTTATCTATATTTTAGCATAAAGATGAAAATCCAATAGATGATTTGCCAAAAAATAATAATTTTGGAAATGATTATCGCTTTTTATGGATAAAAGGTGGAAATAAATTGATTGGAAAAACCTTTAAAATTATGGGAAAAATAATGAAACACTTGAATATGCTTACATATGCATATATATATGCCATTTTGAAGTTAGTTTGCATATTAAAAAATATATAGGGGAAAATTGGGTGTCAACAATGCCTGAGAATGTTAGGAGTAAGGTTCATTTACCAATTAGAGAACAGATGTATATCACTCATGTAGGTATCTGTTCTTTCTTCAAGAACAAGAAGGTTCAGAATATCCTTCACATTCCAGAGTTTAAGTACAACCTCCTCTCAGTATCAAAACTCAAAAAGGAACTGAGGTGTCTTGCAGCATTTTACCCTGACTTCTGTGTCTTTCAGGACCTCTCAAGTGGGAATGTCTTGGGGATTGGTAAGGAAAAGCTTGGTTTGTATATCCTCAAGGTAGATGACAGACAAGTGCTCAATCAACAAGCTTCCTATTCACTAGTATCTCTTTCTACTTCAACTGTAAATATCATATCAGATGACATCAATAAAGGTAATACCCTAGCAGAGAATAAGTCTTGTCATGTATTCTCCTTATGGCATCAGAGGTTAGGTCATGCTCCTTTGAAGGTTTTGAGGTCTGTGAAATCTTTGCATGACATGCATTTTAAACAACATCACTGTACTGTGTGTCCTGTTGCCAGGCAATCAAGACTACCATTTCTTAGCTGCTCTTACTCTAAGTCTGCTTTTGATATGGTTCATGATGATGTTTGGGGGCCTTATACAGTACCTACTCATGATGGAAAAAGGTATTTTTTAACCCTAGTAGATGACTACTCAAAATATACTTGACTTTTCTTACTGCATTCCAAATCTGATACTGTTGAAGTATTGAAAAACTTTGTAGCACTAATATATACACAGTTTGATAGCGAGATTAAATTCTTAAGAATAGACAATGGTACAGAATTCCTCAATGATCAATTACAAACTTTATTGAAGAATCAGGGGATTGTGCATCAAACCTCCTGTATATATACTCCTCAACAGAATGGTACTGTTGAAAGAAAACACAGGTCAGTCTAGGATATGGCAAGAGCTCTCAGATTCCAAGCTCACTTGCCTCTCAGGTTCTGGGGAGAGTGCGTCTCTACTGCAGTCTACCTCCTAAATAGATTGCCTACTACTGTGCTACAAGGCAAATCTCCCTTTGACAAACTCTTCCAAAGGAGCCCTTCCTTACAACATTTGAGGGTCTTTGGAAGTTTGTGTTATGCTACTCAGGTGAGAAAAAGGTGATAAATTAAGTCCCAGAGCAATTCCTGTTGTGCACATGGGCTACTCTTCCTCACAAATGGGTTACATTCTCTATGATCTGTGCTCCAAAAGGTTTTTTGTTAGCAGGGACACTATCTTCAAGGAAGAAGTGTTCCCATTCAAGCACTTGTCCTCAGGTGCATCACCTTTGTTTCCTGTGCTGGAGCTTGTGGAACAGCCTACTCAGTCAGCATGTTCCTAATGCTAATCCCTCACCAGCAGGATCTTATATTCTCAACAATGTTGATGTTGCTGCTCCCAGTTCTGTATCTCTCTCTCCTTTGCCCTCACTAGTGCCTTCTCTTACCTCAACTTGTGAATCCTCTGCTCCTTCTGTACCACTCAGGAAGTCTTTAAGATTTACTAAACCACATGTGTGGCTAGCTGACTATGTAGTTCCATCAAAGAATTCAGTCTGTTCCTATCCTATGATCAATCATGTGGCATATGATAAACTATCACCTAGTTACAGATATTCTTCGACTGCTTTCTCAGCCATTGTGGAGCCTAAGTCCTTTGCTGAAGCTAGTCAAGACCCCAAGTGGATTGAGGCTATGAAGGCTGAGATTACTGCTCTGGAAGAAAACAGCACTTGGTCCATTGTCCCTTTGCCTCCTAGGAAGGTTCCTATAGGCTGCAAATGGGTTTTTAAAGTCAAGTACAAATCCTCTGGTGAAGTAGAAAGGCACAAAGCAAGACTGGTAGCCAAAGGCTACAGTCAACAGGAAGGTTTGGATTATACAGAAATCTTTTCTCCAATGGCTAAAGTGGTCACTGTCACAGCTATAGTTGCCTTAGCTGCTACTTCTAGTTGGTATGTGTTTCAGATGGATGTCCATAATGCTTTTCTTCAAGGAGATCTCCTAGAGGAAGTTTACATGCATGTTCCTGATGGCTTTTCAAACCAGGGGGGGTGTCAGCAGGTATGCAAACTTCATAAGTCTTTGTATGGTTTGAAACAGGCTCCTAGACAATGGAATCTAAAATTAACTGAAGCTTTGGTTGATATGGGCTTTGTTCAATCTCACTATGATTACTCACTCTTTACACAGAAAATAGCCTTAGACTTGGTTGTCATTCTAGTTTATGTAGATGATCTCCTGGTAACTGGAAATGATCTGGCACTAATCAAACAGGTCAGAAAAAAGTTGCAAGAGAGGTTTAAGATGAAAGACCTTGGTGAACTCAACAACTTTCTTGGCATTGAGTTATCTAGATCTCAAGAAGGCATAGTAATGTGTCAAAGGATGTATGCCCTTGAGCTTGTGTCAGAGCTTGGCCTAGCAGGAGGAAAGCCAGCAGCCACTCCTCTTGAATTCAACCATAAGCTCACATCTGTTGAGTTTGACAAAGAAATACCAAATGACAATACTACTGAGGATAACGAACTTGAAGAAAAAGGCAATTATCAGAGGCTAGTTGGAAGGCTGTTGTACTTGACCATGACAAGGCTTGACATTGCCTTTGTGGTTCAAGTACTCAGCCAATACATGCATGCACCTAAGTTGTCTCATATGGAAGCTGCATTAAGAGTAATGAGATATATCAAGACTGCACATGGTCTTGGACTGTTCATGCCTGCAAAAGCATGCAAGCAGTTAGTTGCATATTGTAACTCTGATTGGGGTGCTTGTGTGGAGACTAGGAGATCGGTGACTGGGTACACAGTGAAGTTTGGTGAAGCACTGATTTCTTAGAAGTCCAAGAAACAAGGAACTGTGTCTAAAAGCTCTACTGAAGCTGAATTCAGGAGCATGGCTTCTACTGTAGCAGAGGTCGTATGGCTAACAGGACTCTTCAAAGAATTGGGAATAGACATACAACAGCCTGTACAACTTCATTGTGATAGTAAAGCTGCTATACAAATTGTTGCTCATCCCATCTTTCATGAAAGAACTGAACACATTGATATTGATTGTCATTTTGTGAGAGAGAAGAGTGTACAAGGCTTAATTCAGACACAACACATCAGAACAACAGAACAACAAGCTAACCTGTTAACTAAGGGACTGTGCAAGCCACAGCATGAGTATCTCTTAGGCAAGTTGGGTATGAAAGATATATTTCATCCCTCAGCTTGAGGGGGAGTGTTAAGTAGTGTGGGTCCCAGCTATTTATACAAAGTGTAATTAGTTAGAATGTATTAGAGTTAGTTGTAGTTGTTAGAAGTTAGTTAATTGTGTATAAATAGGTCGAGACTAAACAATTGTATTTTCACGCTTCATTTTCATTTCCTTCTGTAAGAATAATACAGAGCTTCATTTTCAGACTTCTTCTTCTTCCTTTCTCATCTTCTAGAACCTTCAATTCCTCCATAACTAGAGCTTCTCAACAAATACAGAATAATATTACTGTTTTTCCAAGGCTCCTTTCAAGCTGTAAAATGAATGGGAAATATTTTTATACGTTGACGCTCTATGGTGAAAGTAAATATTAAGGGGACCCTTTAAATTCTGTCTGTAGTTACGTTAGGCCTCTTGGGTTAAGGAAAAGGTCAAGTTATGCCCCATGGGTAGGTCTAGGGATAGAAGCAATTTTTGACTTGGTTTGATCTTATCTTTAAGAATTTAGTTATTTCTATAATCACCTAAAAGATTAATTTATATAAATAACTATCTATAAAAAGTAGGAGTAATTTCCTGAGAAATAATGTAGATTAAAATATATGAATAGTGCATAGGCAATTCTGTGTTTACACAAATTTCGAAGAAGGGCCACACTCTAAGGAATGTGACATAGACAGCCAAACCTAATTAGTTCTTCACAAAGAGACCAAAAAGGAGAAAAAAGAAAAGGAAGAAAGAGACAAAAGCAATTGTTCGATTAATTAAAGATATATATATTGCACTTTATGCCAGCTGTGTCATATGGTTAGATCAAACCCCACATAGATAAAAGACACAAAAACACTTTGAATTCCTTGTGTTATATGATAGGATTTTCAAAGATCGTGGTTTTGGTACAAAAAATATCATTGATTAATTAACTAAAGACATGTCTATGTTAATTAATTATATATACAAAAAACATGTATATATATTGTAACGACCCGACCGGTCGTTTTCAGCATTTGCACTTCGCTCGGTTGTTTGAGGGCATGAGTAGCTCCGTATGATGTATTATGACTTATGTGAATCATCGGTTTTGATTTTCAGGTTATTCGGAATCGATTTGGGAGGATGATTCTCAGCTTGAAGCTTTAATTTGAAAGGGTTTGATCAAGTTTTGACTTTTAGGATTTGACCTCGGATTGGATTTCTGATGGTCCCATTAGCTCCGTTGGATGATTTTGGACTTAGGAGCGCGCCCAGATCATAATTTGGAGGTCCGTAGTAGAATTTAGCTTGAAATGGCAAAAATTGGAACTTTTGGAAAGTTTGACCGGGAGTGGACTTTTTGATATCGAGGTCAGATTCAGATTCTGGAAGTTGGAGCAGGTCCGTAATGTCAAATGTGACTTGTGTGCAAAATTTGAGGTCAATCGGACGTGATTTGTTAGGTTTCGGTGCCGGTTATGGAAGTTTGAAGTTTCAAAGTTTAATGATTTCGAATTGAGGTGTGATTCGTCATTTCGATGTTGTTATGTGTGTTTTGAGGCCTCGAGTAGGTCCGTGTTATGTTATGAGACTTGTTGGTATATTTGGTCGGGGTCCCGAGTGGCTCGAGTGAGTTTCGGACGACGTTCGGATCATTTTCATTTCATGTTGCATTGTTGAATGCTGCTGGTTCTGGTGTTTCCGCATCTGTGGAAGAATGCACGCAGATGCGAGTCCACAGGTGCGGATAATTGACCGCAAAAGTGAAGTTTGGGCTGGTGAACTAGAGTCCTAGGTGCGAAGATTCTCCCGCACCTGCGTAGTCGCAAAAGCGGGATTTTTAGCGCAGAAGCGGATGTTGCGCAGGTGCGATGGGCTTTTTCGCACCTGCGGTTACGCAGATGGGTTGTATGGATCGCAGAAGCGGGGGCCCAGTTTTAGTATTTTACCACAGAAGCGGAGATTCGGTCGCTTCTACGACACCGCAGATGCGGTTAAGTGTTCGCAGAAGCAGAAGTACTGAGCAGAATGATAAATACAAGGGTTCGCGATTTTGGCTTCATTTTGACATTTCCAAGCTCGGATTGAGGCAATTTTGGGAGCAATTCTCACCCTATGAATTGGGGTAAGTGTTCAAACTCTGTCTTGATTATATTTCATGAATCTATCTTCATTTTTAGCAATTGGTTGATGAATTGAAAGAGGAAATTGGGAGTTTTGGCCTAAAGTTTCATAATATGAATTTTTGAGTTTTGAACATCGAATTGGAGTCGGAATTGAGTGAAACTAGTATGGTTGGACTTGTAACTGAATAGGCTATCGGATTTTGTGAGTTTTATCGGGTTTCGAGGTGCGGGCCCGGGTATGATTTTTGGCCGGATTTGGGATTTGATTTTGGATTCGATCTTTATCATTTTAATGGTTTCCTTGGGCTTTATCTGATGTATTTAAGTTGCTTTTGGCTAGTTTTGAGCCGTTTGGAGGTCGCTACGCGCGTGATGGCATTCTTGGAGCATCACTTGGCTTGTTCGGTGTCAGAATTGGCTTGATTAAGATAAGTAACTCTTCTAAACTTAGTGCTGAGGGTATAAAACGCCAAATTACGTGCTATGTGATTGATGTTGAGGTGACGCATATGCTAGGTGACGAGCGTGGGCGTGCACCCTGTGAATTGTGACTATGTTGTTTCCAGGGCACTGAATAGCGATCCTATTTTGTTGATATATGTAATTTCACCATGTGATAAAGTAAAAGAGCTGTACATCATGCTCGATATCATGTTTAGGCTTTATGTTGATATTGTTGGGACCCATAGTGGTCGTTTCTTGTTGTCATCTTATTGATTTCATCGATATTTCGTACTCAGTCACATTCATGCATTCAAATCATATCTCAGTCTCAGTTGTTACTTATTAATACATCATATCATTGTTCCGAGTCAGTTTCATGACATTGTGAGCCCGTGGGTGAGATTGGAGAGGTTGATGACTGAGTGAGGTCGAGAGTTGTCCGTGCAGCACGTGAGTTGTCCGTGCGGATTATAGCACTTGGGCTGAAGGAGCCCCTCTGGAGTCTGCACACCTCCAGTGAGTGCAGTTGATTATATTAAGGGATGGATCTTCACTTGGTATGGAGATAGATCTTCTCCAAGAGGCTGGATTGGCCTGTTTCCTCTGTACTGGAGACTGATGGTCAGTGATGTATATATTCTGGGATGGATCTTTCCTGGGCCGTATGAGCCATATACAATACCGAGTAGTTGAGCATTTATATATATA
>NW_017674085.1:17323-61285 GCF_001879085.1 Nicotiana attenuata | reverse complement strand
ATATATATATATATATATATTGGAGCCGGAATGGCCTTTCCTCGGTACTGGGTAACTTATAGCCAGTGTTGTATATGTTCCGGAATGGATTTCCCTGGGCCATGTGGGCCATATACAGTACTGAGTGGTTGAGTATGATGAGTCAAAAGTGTGATACAGTGAGGTTGAGTACTCTGAGAGTGTGAGTACATGATTCATCTCTGAGGTACATGGCATTGGCATGCATATATGACATACATGCATCGAGATGCATTTTCCTCATGTTGTACGGTATCACGTCATTCATGACATTTTTATACATATTGATATGTGGTCATAGAGAGGTATCTCACACTTGTTATTTGGAAAGAAAATGAAATATCTTATTTATTGTGAAAAAGAAATACAGTTTACAAACTATCTCATATTTCATGACATTTTCGGTAAAGAATTTGGGTTTTTCACTGTTATTCTTGAAAGGCGGAACTATTTTTGGAAAAATATAAAAAGGCTGAACATTCTATCTCTGAGCTACTTCTATTGTACTTGCTCTACACTGTTATGAACTGCTATTGGTTATTGGTGTTGGACCCGACCTATGTTCCAGCTCGTTACTGCTTTCAACCTAAGGTTAGGTTTGTTACTTTTTAAGGACATGGGGTCGGTTATGTTACTTTTTAAGTACATGGGGTCGGTTATACTCATACTGCACTTCCTGCACATTGCGTACAGATCCCGGATGTCCGCGTTCGACGGTTGCTGGATTAGAAGGCGTACATGTGTTCCTGCTTTATGCTGCATCTTGTTCACGGTAGCCTAGATTATAAAATTCTGTTTATGTACTTTTCAAACAGAAGATGTATTTTCTTCACCACAGCTTTGTAAACTCTATTCTTAGAAGCTCATGATTTGTACTACCAGTCATTGGGAAATGTATAAGATTTAGATAGTTTTGTTGTTTAATTATTTTATTAAGTTAAATGGAAATGAATAATTGTTAATTGGCTTACCTAGCGGGTTGGATTAGGTGCCATCATGAATTTTAGGTTGTAAAAAAAAAATAACACAGAAATAATACTATTGTTATTCCAAGGCTCCTTTCAAACTGTATAATGAATGGAAAATTTTTTTATACGTTGAAGCTCTACGATGAAAGTAAATCTTTAAGGGGGCCCTTTAAATTCTGTGTGTAGTTATGTTAGGCCTCTTGGGTTTAAGAAAAGGTCTAGTTGTGCCCCATGGGTAGGTCTAGGGATAGAAGCAATTTTGGGGTTGGTTTGATATCTCTTTGAGAATTTAATTATTCTTATATATTTATATCATCTAAAAGATTAATTATATATAAATAACTATCTATAAAAAGTAGGAGTAATTACTTGAGAAATAATGTAAATTAAAATATATGAATAGTACATAGAGCATTTCGTGTTTACACGGAATGAAGAAAGGCCACATTCTAAGAAATGTGAAGTAGACAGCCAAATATAATTAGTTCTTCAAAAAGAGACCAAAAAAAAGAAAAAAGAAAAAGAAAAAAGAGACAAAAACAATTGTTCGGTTAATTAAGGATATATATGTTGCACTTTATGCAAGCTGTGTCATATGGTTAGATCAAACCCCACATAGATAAAGACACAAAAACACTTTGAATTCCTTGTGATATATGATGGCCTTTTCAAAGATCGTGGCTTTGGTACAAAAGATATCATTGATTAATTAACTAAAGACACGTCTATATATACTTGGTGTGACTTTTGCTTTCGTATATGAAATGGAGTATTATCTTTATTGTGAATCGTGACATATAAGACTTTACTTTTAGGTGGTCCTAGTTGATCTAGGGACACAACTTTTGTAAAGTATTATTATCAATTCATTTTATTATAATTTAATTAATCTTTAGTGCAAAGCTTTTCCAGGAACTCGAGCTACGCGACAAACTTTTTTCGCATGAGGTTAAAGTTTGTTGAGTATGCTTCATAAAGAAAGGAATTTTGTAATAATTGATTCTCATGTGCTAATATAACAAACTCCAGCTTTTCTTAAAGATATTATATGCACTAGACTGGGTTGTTTGGTTTGGAATGAGGATATTTTAAAATTATAATCTCAAGATTATAATTTCACACATCTTATATGAAATAGATAATATTAAAATTTGAATAAAGAATTTATACTGGATTTAGTTAATATCAACAACAAAACATGAAATAAATAGAGAAACTTTTATCAACCTTTGCTATAGGAGGTAACTATTCCAAATAGATATAATCTCAAATTTTTTACCGAAATTAATATTCGAATTTCGATAACCAAATGCCTTTCGGTGTGCATATTCCTTCCTATCTACTGGAAGTGTGATCATTGCGTGGAAGTTTTGCTTTTTGTTGAAGAAAAGTGGTAAAGTTTCTGTGACTTTTTTATTTAAACTAATGTTTTGATTTAGTATATGTGTAACCGAAGCAGGGAACACTCAATATTTTCTTCTTTCCAATGTAAGAACAAAAAAAGAAAAAAGAGAATTGAAGAAGAACATTCAGAAGTACTTTTTATTTGCAAGTCTGCTCTTTGAGAACTTTAAAACGCATTAATAGAATCTAAGCCTTATTTCTTTATATATTCAGTATCTCTCTTATGTTTTGCTAACATGAGAATTACATTTATATATTTGTTAGAATAATAGAAGACAAAGGTTGATATGGTTGTTTGGCCCTTTTATTGTAATTAGTCATAGTTAGTTTTAGCAGTGGCCCAATCTATTTTCGTATCAGTTGTAACTGGGCCACCGGATAACAGGCCCACTATTTATATTTGTTACTTTGTTCTTTATTTTGTACAGAGAGACTGGGGATTCATTTTTTCTCTAAATAATAAGAAAATATATCATGCTTCTCTTCTTCTCGAAGCTTCTCTCAGATGTAACACTCAATTTCATTTTCATCTCTCCTCTAGATCTACAATATCTAACATGGTATCAGAGCATAGATCCTGATAGCTCATTTCGTTTGCTTCCGATTGATGTTAATCACATCGTTTTTCGTCGAATTTTGGCCCTTTTTTTGTTGATTTCATGCTGAAATAGGTTTTTGTCCGAATTTGCTGGAAATTTTCGGAATATTTTGCTTACTTCTACTGGATCTTCAGTTTTGATGGAGATATTGAATGTTTTTCTGACTATTTCGAGCTAGGGTTTCGACTACTTCGAGCTAGGGTTTCTTCGTCATTTTGCTGAGCCGCCTGAAGCCTATTCTTCGATTTTACAAGGATGTTCTCTTTTCGGTTACAAAAGAGGGGGGTAAATCAGTTCTTCTTCACATTTTTTATTTTGTTGAATATTAGTTTGGATACTGTGTTTGTTACCCTGTACTTTCACAATGACAAATGATAATCCTGCTATCACGACTTCCTCCTCATCTACTGTGCCTCGCACTGTGTTTCATGAGGATGACTTTACACATCCCTGTCATCCCCTATATGTGCATCCATCAGACGTACTAGGAGCTTCTTTGGTTTCTAGTCCGTTTGATGGCACCTGCTATGGCAGCTGGAGGAGAAATATTTTGGTTGCTCTCTCTATTCGAAATAAACTTGATTTTATTAGCGATTCTTCTACAAAGCCGCCTGTTGGATCTCCTCTGGCTCGCCAATGGCAACGATGTAATGATCTTGTAGTTTCATGGTTGATCAACTCTTTGTCAAAAGAGATATCTCGTAGTGTAGAATACTCTGAATCTGCCAAGGAAATTTGGTGTGAATTGGAAGAGAGATATGGTAAAGCTGATGGGGCTAGAGTCTTTGAGCTAAAGAAAGAATTAGCTCATATTTCCCAAGGGTCTTTAGACATAGCCTCGTATTTTAACAAAATTAAACAACTCTGGGATGAGATTGCATCCTACAAGATCAGAGTTTGTACTTGTGGAGGAAAAGCTGCTGAGGATGAAGAGCAAAAGGTTTATCAGTTCCTTATGGGTCTGAATGATACCCGCAACCTAGAAGTTCAAATAGGAAAAATCTCTCAAGCTTCAAATTCTCGTCCTATGGAGGACTACCAAGTGATACAGTGGTAAACACAAAGGGTAGTAACAATACGGGGCATGCCATGGCGGTTATCACAGGAAGTGAAGAGGCGGGAATCCACCCACCTCAAGTGGAAGGCGACTTGTTGATAATGACCAAGTGATGCAAGAAAAAGAGATCCGGAACAATGTTTTTCAACCAATTGAGGAAGTTTGGATTGATATTGATGATAGTATGGAAGAGACTCAAGAGGAGGTGAACCTGTCTAGGGAACTCATTATTGACATACCGGAGCCGGTAGTGCAAAAGGAAAAGGCACCATTGCCTAAACCTCCACCTCCATATCCTCAAAGACTTGTCAAGTAAAATGGTGAGAATCAATTCAAGAAATTAATTCAAATGATGAAGAGTCTTTCAATCAATGTGCCATTGGTAGAAGCTTTGGAACAAATGCCCGGTTATGCAAAGTTTATGAAAGAACTTGCGACAAAGAAGCGGTCAATGAATTTTTAGACAATCAAAGTCATCATCAAGTGAGTGCAATTGTTCATTCAATGGCTCCTAAGTTTGAGGATCCCGGTGCTTTCACGATTCCTTGTACAATTGGAAGCGCCGAGTTTGATAATGCTCTTTGTGATCTTGGGGCAAGTATAAATTTGATGCCCTATTCGGTTTTCAAGACTTTGGGGATTGGGAAACCATCCTGTCATCCTGCTAATGCATAAATACGGTTATGAGGACCGCTCGAGCTAGATGCTCCGCCTCGGCCTCTACCACGACCCATTGGTGTTTGTGGACCTTGCCCAGGGGGGCGTACTGATGATGACGAACCAGCTACAGATCCCGCTGGCTGAGCTATGCATGGATCACCACTCGTTGGACAATCCCTCATAATGTGGCATGGATAACCACAAGTATAACAAACACCCAACCCCATACGACACTGCCCCGGCATGCTGCTTACCACACTGGCCACATCGTGGCAAGGGCGAGCTTATCTGACTTGACTCACCCCTATACTGAGAACTTGAGGCCCTAGAATTCTGACCACACCCTGAATATGTGGAACAGTGATGCCGTGCCGTATTTATTAATTTATGGAGACATTGAGAGTAAAAGAACGAAGGGTGATGCCGTGCCATTATTACTGTTTCATGGTGAGGTGGAGAGTAAAAGCACGAAGGGTGATGCCGTGCAATTTTTATTCATTGTCACGACCCAATTCTATTATAGGTCGTGATGACGCCCAGCACTGTTGCTAGACAAGCCAACAGTGAAAAATCTAGTGATTTCCGATTTTTAATAAGTTTGCTAAGTAAATAACTTTCCTTAATTTAAAAGATTTAATAAATAACAGGTTTCAAAATAATTAACTAAAACGAATGAGCTGAGTGCAGGTATAAGCATAGAAATAAAACAAAAACCACAAGTCTACTAGTGTGTGTACCAAGACTTGGTGTCACAAGTGTATGGGCTACTAGTATAATATACAAAAGATTACTTCTCTACTATCTGAAATGAAATAGACAGAACAATAAACAAAAAAAGACTCCGGCTGCTGCAGAACGGCTCAGAAGGGCAGCTCACCGTGTAGTCTCGTAACAAAGATCAAGTATGCGCACCGAACTGATATCCATATGCACCTGCCTCTGATCCTGCACATTTAAGTGCAGAAGTGTAGCGTGAGTACATAAACAACATGTACCGAGTAAGTATCCAGTCTAACCTCGAAGAAGTATTATGAGGGTCGACTTTGACACTTACTATAGGCTAACAATAAGATGCCAAAATAATAACTTTTTTTTGGTACGAAAGATAAATAAAGCACGGGTTACATAAATATAACAGAGAACTCAGAAACAGGAATAATATGCATTTTTTCCACTAAGAATATATCTCAAGTTTACGTTCCATCTTTAACAATTTATGTCTCAAGTAAATGAATAGTATCAATTATAACTGGATTCAAGATTTATCATGCGCAAATTATGCAGAGGTACGGCCTGATCCAACGTAATAATATTTAAATTCTGCACTGCCGAGGGTCGAACGACACGAACCATAGATGCATCTATCTGCTACCGAGGCGTTTGACCCCCTCCACAAATAGACAATATTTTAAAGAAACACAAATTTTTCAATAACAGTCAAGTAAGCAAAATTTAACCTTTTACAATTATTTTATCAATTTTCAATATAACTTAGGCAATTACGTTAACAAGTAGGGTGCAAACATTTCAAGTATAGCGTGATATGAGTCCTAGACTACCCGAACAATAGCATAATTAGTAGCTACGTACGAACTCTCGTCACCTCATACGTACGTAGCCCCCACAAATAGGAGCACATATTAATTATTCACCTATGGGGTTAATTCCCTTTTACAAGGTTAGAAAAGAGACTTACCTCGTCTCAAACCCTACTTTCCGGTCCAAGATTATGCTCAAGCACTCAAATTCGGTGTCGAACAATCCAAACTAATCAAATGGTATATAAATTAATCAATACAAGTTCAAAAGTTCATATTCCAACTATTGTAGTGATTACCCAACCCTAAATGTAAGATTCCTAAAATTCACCCCCGGGCCCACATGCCCGGATTTCGGAAGTTTTTGAAGAAAGTTGTTACCCATAACCTCATGAACTCCAATATATGATTTTCACTAAATTCCATAACCAATTTTGTGGCTAAATCTCATTTTTATCAAAAACCTAGGTTTTCCACCTAACCCATAAATTCCACAAATTTACATGTTAAAATCTACCCATAATCTAGGTATTAAAATCACATTAGGTAGAAATTACTTACTCTCAATAGCTAGGTTGAAACCCCACTTTTGTGAAGCTCCAAAATCGCCCAAGTGTGACAATGCTTTTGACCTATTAAAAGCTTTTATTTCCATGGTTGAAACCCAATTTCACACTAGAGTCCAGACTGTAAGGAGTGACAATGCTTTAGAATTAGGTTCCTCTTCTTCTGGAGGATTTTTCTTCTCTGAAAAAGGTATTATTCATCAAACCTCTTGCCCACACACTCCACAACAGAATGGTGTGGTAGAAAGAAAACATAGACACTTGCTAGAAACTGCCAGGGCTCTTTTGTTTCAATCTCATCTTCCTGTAAAGTTTTGAGGAGATTGCCTACTCACTGCCACATATTTGATAAACAGATTCCCTTCCCCCCTCCTCAACAACAAGAGTCCCTATGAATTACTTTTTGGCAAGGCTCCCACATATTCCCATCTTAGGTCTTTTGGTTGCCTGTGTTATTCTACTATGCCTAAGGTCCATAGAGATAAATTTCATCCTAGATCTATTCCATGTGTCTTTCTAGGATACCCTTTTGCCAAAAAGGGTTACAAACTCTACAATCTCACCACTAAGTCTTGTTTTGTCTCCAGAGATGTCATCTTTCATGAACACATTTTCCCTTTTCTTACATCTTCTCCTTCACCTGCATTGCCTTCTCCTCTTTCTCCTGATCATTTTTCTTATGATTCACCTTCCCCTATACCTACTCCTACTTCTGATCCTTCTGCCCCTTCTATACCTTCTGTTTCAACAACTTCTCCATCCATCTCTATCCCTATCTCTTCTCCTTCTATTTTATCTCTAACTCTTCCTTCTGATGTTTCACCTTCTACTCTACCCTCTCCTGTTCCTGTTTCTTCTGCTCCATCTTCTAATCCTCCTCCTCTTAGGAGGTCTAGCAGACCTCATTCTGTCCCTACCTATCTTCAGGATTTTGTTTGTTCCAATCTTCCTCATTCCATTTCTGCCCCTGGTTCTTCTAGCTCTGAGTCTTTATCATTCAATGTAACCACTTCACAGCTCCACATCCCTGAGCCTTACACTTACTCACAGGCTGCTGCTGTCCCTGAGTGGCAGGAGGCCATGAGGCAGGAGTTTGAGGCTTTGGAGGCAAATAGAACTTGGGATATTGTTGAGTTACCCCCTGGTAAAAAGCCTATAGACTGTAAATGGGTATATAAAGTAAAATATAAGGTTGATGGGACTCTAGAGAGGTATAAGGCCAGGTTAGTAGTTAGAGGTGATACTCAGGTTGAAGGGGTTGATTTTCATGAAACCTTTTCCCCTGTTGTCAAAATGTCTACTGTGAAAACATTGATTGTTATGGCTGTAAAACAGCACTGGCCCTTGTTCCAACTTGATGTCAATAATGCATTCTTGCATGGGGATCTTGATGAAGAGGTTTTCATGAAAATACCTCCTGGTTTGTCTGTTTCTCCTTCTTCCTCTACTTCTCCTACTTTGGCTTGTAAACTACTCAAATCCCTCTATGGTTTGAGACAGGCCTCCAGACAATGGTATGTAAAGTTGTCTCAAGCTCTTTGCTCTAGAGGATATTCTCATTCTTTGAATGACTACTCCCTCTTCACTAGGGGTTCTGGTTCTTCTTTGGTTATTTTAGCTGTGTATGTGGATGACATTATTTTGACTGGCACTGATCTATCTGAGATTTCATCTTTAAAAGGCTTTCTACATGAACAGTTCAGGATTAAAGACCTTGGTTCCCTTAACTATTTTCTGGGTATTGAGGTGCTTTATTGTGATTCTGGTGTTCTTCTTCACCAAAAGAAGTTCACTCATGATTTGTTAGAGTCTTTTAACTCTTCTGCCTCTTCAGTTGTGGTTTGTCCTCTTACTATCAATGAGAAGTTAAAGGCTTCTGTTGGTGATCTTTTGCCCAAGTCTGAGGAATATAGATGTTTAGTGGGCAAGTTGAATTTTTTAACCCACACTCGACCTGATATCAGCTTTGCTGTATAGCACCTTAGCCAGTTCCTGCAAACCCCTCGTATTCCTCATATGCAGGCTGTCTTACATCTCTTGCGCTATTTGAAAGGGACTTCTGATTTTGGCTTGTTCTTCAGTAATTCTCCTGACCTTGGTTTAAGAGCCTACTGTGACAGTGACTGGGCTTCTTGTGCTGATAGTAGAAGGTCTGTTACTGGTTTTTGTGTGTTTCTGGGTGACTTTTTGGTGAGTTGGAAGTCTAAGAAACAGCCTGTGGTCTCTCTTTCCTCTGCTGAAGCTGAATACCGGGCCATGAGTAAAGTTGCTGCTGAGGTTGCTTGGCTTTCCAGATTATTATTTGTTTTTGGTCTTCCTTCTTCTGCTCCTGTTCCTTTATACTGTGATAACCAGGTTGCATTGCACATTGCTCGCAACCCTGTTTTTCATGAGCGGACCAAACATATAGAGCTGGACTGTCATTTTATCAGAGGAAAGATTGGTGATGGCCTGATCAGCTTAGCTCATGTTTCCACTGCTGCTCAAGTTGCTGATATACTTACCAAGGTGCTCCCTAGGCCTGCTCATCATTTCCATCTTCGCAAGTTGGGGGTTTTCCCACCCTCCAACTTGAGGGGGGCTGTTAGAATAATAGAAGACAAAGGTTGATATGGTTGTTTGGGCCTTTTATTGTAATTAGTCATAGTTAGTTTTAGCAGTGGCCCAATCTATTTTCGTATCAGTTGTAACTGGGCCACCGGGTAACAGGCCCACTATTTATATTTGTTACTTTGTTCTTTATTTTGTACAGAGAGACCGGGGATTCATTTTTTCTCTAAATAATAAGAAAATATATCATGCTTCTCTCAGATGTAACACTCAATTTCATTTTTATCTCTCCTCTAGATCTACAATATCTAACAATATTAATAACCTACACATTTACATGTCAGTGTATTTTTACTATATTTAGATCATGTGACTAAGAGGTCATATGTTTGAGACGTGGAAACAGTCTCTTATAGAAATGTAAGATAAGGCAAGGTACATAAGATCAATATGGTTCGACGACCTTTAGGGAGCTTAGTGCATCGGGCTATTAGGTCATCCGATTACTAGCTAATTTGAAGCATGTAACTTGCCTTATTTTTCAGATTACTAGTTAATTTTGATTTTTATAGACAATTCACCTATAGTTATCTTTTTAGATGAACAAGAGTGAAATGTAAATGAAAATAGGAGGCTTTGACGCAATTTGTAAATTCAAGATCAGTAAAATTTGTTTCTTGTTTCTTTTGATAATTCAATATTACTATGTATCAGTCTGAAACAATATTGATCCTTGGCAATATATGCAAAGCAATTGCCTCCATCTCCTGCGGAGTATTCACAACTCGAATTACATTAGCTGGCGTTACTGCAACATCCACCACCGCAATCTGCCGTCCACCACTACAAATGACACAAACTCGTCCTCTTCCAACACTAATTTGCTCAGCACCTTTCAAATGATCACAAGACTCAATCAACTCTTCCCATTCATCAATTTCTGATATATATTTACTCAATGATCCTTTTGTCTCGTCCACTACGTACATCTCACTTTCATCATTTATTGTTGTTGCTGCTGGCCCATTCCATCCTGCTAGCATTCCCACTGGCATCTCTTCCCACTCATCTTTTGTTATGTCGTAAACCGCGCCTTGTTTTACTGCATGTCCCTTGATATTTACCTGTTAAAAATATAATTAAGTAAATAAAAGTATACTTTTTTCCATAACTACTTTTAGATGAACCGATCACACAACTCAAATAATGTTAAAGCCAGTGGCGCGAGCATATAGACTCAAGAATGGTCAGTTGAACATTCTTCGCCAAGAATTATACTGGTATACAAAAAATTAATATGTCTGTATATAGGTTAAATATTGTACTATTATTTATACACACATTAAATCTTGAACCCTCTAATTAGCGAAATTCTGGTTTCACAACCAGTCAAAGCAGGTAATGAGTGGCAATTATGACATTATCTAATACCCTTAATAAAATTTCTGGTTAAAGACATTATAGCAGTACTATAGCACAATATAAAATTTCATCGCTATTCATTATTAAACTAAAACCCCAAAAAAAAAAAAAAGAACTTACTTAACCGGCCATAAAAAAAGTCAAACTTTTGAATGAGATAGTGACAGAGTTATGAGATTACCATGCATAGTTTCCCTCTATAGCCAATAGCATCAACAGCTTCTCTACTAAATCTTCCATCTTTTAATCCTGCCATTTTTTCCCACTTCCATTCATTTGCCTTTTTCTTCACATCCCATTTCTCTAGAGACCTTGCTACATCTCCATCATATACAGATCCAATACCACTTGCTACATACACATTGCCATCTACAGAACTAGTACCACACCATCGCCGTGGCGTAGGCAATTGAGGTCCAAAAAACCATTCATTAGACAATGGATTAAATCCCAATGGACGTTCAAGTGCAGGTAGAAACTTGTGTGTAGTAGCAGCAATAAGAACCATACGTTCAGATACGGTTAAAGATTGAATCGAAAGACTTCTAGATATAAAAGAAGGATGACGGCGAAGTACACGAATAGGTGGATCTGAAGGAGGATTTGGTAGAGGTTTCCATTTAGATGAAATTGGATCTAAGCAGAAAAACTCCACAGAATTTTGATCATCATCGATTTTTGCATATTGCTTATTGCTACTACTAGATGAAGTAGGTGGAGAGCATACAACATAAAGACAATAAAAAGGAGGAAAAATTGAGGTGTAAATAAGGCGTCGCCAAGATTTGCAAACACCATAAAGAAGTGAAGGGTGAAGATTGGAAAGACAAAGATGAGCTAAGTGGTCTGGCAAACCAGGAATTAATACTGATGATTCAATAATATTGTTTTCTTGGTCATAATTTTCTTGAATTTTGATGTGCTTTAAGGCATCTTCCATGGCTATATATGAACTTCACTGATGAAACTCTATCTTGTGTTCAACTCGGATATACAAAGATTTGAAGTTATTTTATCAAATTGCTCCCCATTTCTAAGTTCGTAGCCGCCTTTGAGGGAAAAGAGCAAATTAAAAATGGCCTACAGACAACAGAACATATATAGAGTTTAAGTTATACACGCTGCTAATGTAAAAAATAATTATTTATAATATCAGGTTATCCAAGAGATATCTACGATCCATATAAGCTTTCTTAAAATACAGAATTAGTAATCTTGAAAATAAGATATATTACCTGTTACAGTAAATCAAGACAATCTGATGAAATAAATTTTTTTTTTTTGGTAATAATATAAAAATTATATGTACTACAGTGTATATTACTTATCAGGGGCGGATGCAGCATAAAACTAACGGATTCAACTGAACTCAGTACTTTCGATGTGGAGCATAAATTTGTGTGAAAAATTACTAAAATTTCAATAAATAATAGATATGAACGCATAATTTTAAATGTAGAACCCGTAGAACTAAAATCCTAGATTCGGCTGTGTTACTCATACTCATATATACTGTATAGGCATGGCTTTTGGTGCTGGAATGATGGTGTCATTTGGCATTATAATTCTTTTTCTTGCTGGCTGTTGAAGTCATAATTGAAGTGTTTAAATCTTAGCTAGTTGGACTTTGTCCATGCTATAAATGCAAAACTTTACGTATTTAATGCTCACAAATTGCGTAAGATATGAAAATGATGCTTACAAATTGGAAAAATATCTCAAGAAAGGCCAAAAATGGATATTGTTAGAAAACTTTGTTGGATCCGACATAAAATGAGGAAGAAAGTGCACAATATATATACCTCAAAGATGATAATACAGTCAAAAATCTACTTTATCGGGAAACGTTTATCTCTGAAGTATGAAATTATGGACCGTGTTGAACCACGTATTTAGCTGCTTAGTAGGTCAAAATAGCACGGTATAGCCAGTTTTCGGACTGGTCATTCAAAAATAGCCAGCGTTTACTAAGTCAATGAAAAATAGCCTCTATTTTGTTGCAACAGAGACCGGTCCAGCATAATATACTGGAGTACGGTGCACCTGTGTCTGAACTCCAGCATATTATGTTGCACCGGTATACTTTGCTGGCTCCAGTATAATATATTGGAGACTGGAGCACCGGTGCTCCAAACTCGAGTATATTATGGTGGACCGGTATACTTGCTGGAACTCCAGTATATTATGCTGGAGTTCTAGTGTACTTATGCTGGAACTCCATCATATTATGCTGGAGTTCCAGCATACTTATCCTGGAACTCCAGTATAATATGCTGGAGTTAAGTATACTTATGCTGGAACTCCAGCATAATATACTGGCATAATTTTCGGGGTTTTGAACAGTGTTTTCGCTCAGATTTATCTTTACATGAAAAGTGGCTAAATTTCGATTACTTTTGAAACTGGGCTATTCTTGAACGACCAGTTGTAAATATGGCTATTTTTAAATTTCACCCGCTTAGTAGGCTATGTGTCTCTATCCTCCTTCTTTTGAGTTGAGCGTTTATCAAAAATAATCTTTTTATTATGGATGTTCATGATTCGATTTGAATCGACTTTTTTTTAAAAAGAAATTAACTAAGTAAGTTGATTTTTCAAATATTTGAACCAAAAATCAAACCAATTAAGCCGATCTTTTATCAGTTCAGTTATGTTGATTTTTCAATTTTTTCGGTTATTTATCGATTTTTTTCTTAAATATGAGACATACACTACCAAAAACATATTCCGGGGACTACATGTTCGACGTAACACTATCAAACCAATTGCTCTTTGAGAAATCTATCATCTACCAAGATATATTGATAATAATTGAATCAAATAGTGATGAATGATGTAAAGGTTCAATTAGAAACAGATTATTTTAATATGATAGATTCTTGTATTAGCAAAAGAAAACTATCAATCAAACTAAAATGTAAAGGCAAATAACTATATTATTGTAATAGCAAAGAACTAGACTAAAAATGCAAACGATTAACACGTACCATACAATTTTAGAAACTTTATATAAAAATACACACATATATATAGGTGTAATAATAAATTTTAAATAGCTACTTCTATAGTCGATTGGTTTGGTTTGATTTTTTTTGGTTATTTTCTTATCAAAACCAAAACCAAACCAAATTTGATCGGTTCTTAAATTTCAAAACCAAAACCAAAACCAAACCAAATTTGATTGGTTTTTAAATTTCAAAACCAAAGCCAAACCAAACCAAAAGAGAATTATTTTTGTTTGGTCAGTTTGATTCGACTTTTCGGGTTTTTATAAATACCCCTACTTTCTACCTTTACCGTAAGGTCTGCGTACACACTACCCTCCCCAAACTCCACATGTGGGATTTCACTAGGTTTATTGTTATTTTTGTAGTAGGTTATGCCTCGCAAAAAACTATCTACTCGCACCTCATGTTTGTAAACAGTGGCGAAGCCTTGAATTTCCTTAAAGGAGTTCAAACTTGAAAGAAGTGAAAAGATTCTCCAACAAAGAGTGTTCAATATATGTTGCATACCACTAAAACCCAATATTTTACCTATATACGTAATGTAATTTTTCAACGAAAGGTGATCAGTTGACCACCCCTTAACACACCCTGTTTGTAAATTAAAGTAAAAATATATTACTTAATCATAAATTTAATGAACAAAACACACTTTACAGTCATGATACAATTTCATAAATTATATCATGAATTGTACTTTAATCCTTTTTCTTTTTTCCTTTCTCAGTAATATTAAATAAGTTGATATGTGTTAGAATAGTCATGTAAATAGGAGTAAATAAATAACCCTAATCCAATATATGTTAGGAGTAGGACATGTTATGTGTGTATATATATAGGGCTCATTGTAACATATGTATATACATCAATAATATATTTTCTCCCGTGCTTTCTCACATGGTATCAGAGCTTTAGTGAGAAACATATCGCTGTGCATCATTCCAGCGACTTCCGGGAAGAAAGAACTCAGTCACCGTGCAATTTTCCGGTGACCTAAGTGACTTATTGCGTCAAAGTCACTAATTAACAGTGTTGTGCAAAATCCAACACCACCACAAGGTTCCCAAGAGAGATCCGACCAAACCCCAGAAAAAATCACCGGAAAATAGCCCTCCACGCGCCGTCACGCGCCTGTCGGAACTCTGCCGCCGGCGGCGCGTCTGTCCCACGCGCCGGCGCGTGAGGCCTCTTCCGGCCATTTTTCGGCTTCGCTTCTTCAGGACAGTTGGATCGCCCTGCAATTCCGAGCCTGTCCATATTTTTATTTTTTAATTCCGACCACTTTGAGTTTTTCCGGCGACTACACTGATTTTTCCGGCAGCTACAGTACTTTTCCGGCAAACACAGTGTTTTCTTCATCTGTCTCAGAGAATTTTCAGTTGATTCTTTTTTGTTATTTAGTGATAATCCAACCATGTCTTTGNATTGATGATTCTTTTATTATGCAGGACCGCAGTACAGGGCAGACGATTGGAACAGGACTTGAATCAGAAGGGCTTTACTACCTTAACTCCCTAAAATCCTCCAAGGCATGTCTAGTTACAGATCCTCCGGACCTAATTCACAGACGTTTAGGACATCCAAGCTTATCCAAGCTTCAGAAGATGGTGCCTGGTTTGTCTAGTTTATCCACATTAGAGTGTGAGTCATGTCAGCTCGGGAAACATACCCGAGCCTCCTATCCTCGTAGTATTGAGAGTTACGCAGAGTCTATTTTTTCTTTAGTTCACTCTGATATATGGGGTCCTAGTAGAGTCGGTTCAACCTTGGGATTTCGTTATTTTGTTAGTTTTATTGATGATCATTCAAGATGTACTTGGATTTTCTTAATGAAAGATCGTTCTGAGTTGTTTTCTATATTCCAGAATTTTTGTGCTGAAATTAAAAATCAATTTGGTGTTTCCATTCGCACTTTTCGCAGTGATAATGCCTTAGAATATTTATCCTCTCAATTTCAGCAGTATATGACTTCTCAAGGAATTATTCATCAGACCTCTTGTCCTTATACCCCTCAGCAAAATGGGGTTGCAGAGAGAAAGAATAGGCACATCATTGAGACTGCTCGCACACTTCTCATTGAATCTCATGTTCCGCTGCGCTTTTGGGGCGATGCAGTTCTCACAGCTTGTTATTTAGTTAATCGGATGCCTTCCTCTCCCATCCAGAATCAGATACCGTATGCAGTACTGTTTCCCCAATCACCCGTATACTCTGTTCCCCCTCGTGTTTTTGGGAGCACTTGTTTCGTTCATAACCTAGACCCTGGGAAAGATAAGTTAGCTCCCCGTGCTCTCAAGTGTGTCTTCCTTGGTTATTCTCGTGTTCAGAAGGGATATCGTTGTTACTCACTTGATCTTCGTAGGTACTTTATGTCCTCTGACGTCACATTTTTGAGTCTAAACCTTTCTTTACCTCTTCTGACCTTTCTGACCCCCTTGATATATCTGAGGTCTTACCTATACCGGCCTTTAAGGAGTCTACTATAGCTCCTCCTTCACCTTCCGCCACAGAAGTCTTACCCGAGTCTCCTATAGCTCCTCCTTCACCTTCCGCTATAGAAGTCTTATCCATTCCAACCGTTGAGGAGTCTAGTGTGGCTCCTCCTAGACTCCCTGCCACAGGAACACCACTTTTGACATATCATCGTCGTCCGCGCCCAGCATCAGGTCCAGCTGATTCATGTCCTGCACCCGACCCTGCTAATACTGCGGACTTGTCTCCTCTTAATCAACCGATTGCACTTCGGAAAGGTATACGGGCCACCCTTAATCCTAATCCCCATTATGTCAGGTTTGAGTTATCATCGTTTGTCATCACCCTATTATGCTTTTCTATCTTCTTTGTCCTCTGTTTCCATCCCTAAGTCTACAGGTGAAGCATTGTCTCATCCAGGATGGCGACAGGCTATGATTGACGAAATGTCTGCTTTACATACGAGTGGTACTTGGGAGCTCGTCCCTCTTCCTTCAGGTAAATCTACTGTTGGTTGTCGTTGGGTGTATGCAGTCAAGGTTGGTCCGGATGGTAAGGTTGATCGTCTTAAGGCTCGTCTTGTTGCCAAAGGATATACTCAGATATTTGGGCTCGATTACAGTGATACCTTCTCTCCTGTGGCTAAGATAGCATCAGTCCGCCTTTTTCTATCCATGGCTGTTGTTCGCCATTGGCCCCTCTATCAGCTGGACATTAAGAATGCTTTTTTACACGGTGACCTTGAGGATGAAGTTTATATGGAGCAACCACCTGGGTTTGTATGTCGCTTGCGTCGGTCACTTTATGGTCTAAAGCAGTCTCCTCGAGCCTGGTTTGGTAAGTTCAGCACAGTTATTCGAGAATTTGGCATGATTCAGAGTGAAGCTGATCACTCTGTATTCTATCGGCATTCTGCCTCGAGTCTCTGTATTTATCTGGTGGTCTATGTCGACGACATTGTTATTACCGGCAATGACCAGGATGGTATTACTAAATTGAAGCAACATCTCTTGCAACACTTTCAGACTAAGGATCTGGGCAAACTAAAGTATTTTCTGGGTATTGAGGTCGCTCAGTCTAGCTCAGGTGTTGTGATCTCACAACGAAAGTATGCCTTAGATATTCTTGAAGAGACAGGAATGACAGGTTGTAGACCGGTTGACACTCCAATGGATCCGAATTCTAAACTTATGCCAGGACAGGGGGAGCCTCTTAGCGATCCTGCAAGATATAGACGGTTGGTTGGTAAATTAAATTACCTTACAGTGACAAGACCTGACATTTCCTTTTCTGTGAGTGTTGTGAGTCAGTTTATGGATTCTCCGTGTGATAGTCATTGGGATGCTGTTGTTCGCATTCTTCGGTATATAAAATCAGCTCCAAGCAAAGATTTATTGTTTGAGGGTCGAGGCCATGAGCAGATCGTTGGATACTCAGATGCTGATTGGGCAGGATCACCTTCTGATAGACGTTCTACGTCTGGATATTGTGTCTTGGTAGGAGGAAATTTGGTGTCCTGGAAGAGCAAGAAACAGAATGTGGTTGCTCGGTCTAGTGCAGAAGCAGAATATCGAGCGATGGCTATGGCGACATGTGAGCTAATTTGGATCAAACAGTTGCTCAAGAGTTGAAATTTGGTGAGATTAGTCAGATGGGACTTGTGTGTGATAATCAAGCTGCTCTTCATATTGCGTCAAATCCAGTGTTCCATGAGAGAACTAAACACATTGAGATTGACTGTCACTTTGTTAGAGAAAAGATACTCTCGGGAGATATTGCTACAAAGTTTGTGAAGTCGAATGATCAGCTTGCAGATATTTTCACCAAGTCTCTCACTGGTCCTCGTATTAACTACATATGTAACAAGCTCGGTACATATGATTTATATGCACCAGCTTGAGGGGGAGTGTTAGAATAGTCATGTAAATAGGAGTAAATAAATAACCCTAATCCAATATATATTAGGAGTAGGACATGTTATGTGTGTATATATATAGGGCTCATTGTAACATATGTCAATACATCAATAATATATTTTCTCCCGTGCTTTCTCACAGAAATCAAATGCTCCCAGGCATAGTTCCCTAGGACACTCTCTCTCCTACTTTCTAGGACTGTAGAGTAACCTTTCCGGCGTCTTTCTTGCCGGAAAATCCCCTTTCTTCCTTAAGATACAAAGATATTTCCAAACTAGTTATAATATGAAGGAAAACATTATATACTTTGCGGTGGGTTTCAAATCATACGAGATAGAGAGATGTACAACAAATTCTGAAGAATGGTTTGAATGGACAGAGCGTGGAAGGAACCTAATTAGAAGGACTACATTCAGCAGAAAATCGATGTTGTGGCTGTGTGATAACATGAAAGAAGCATCAAAGGTGAAAGGTAATTATGTGAAAAGGTGGAAAACCAGAGATAAAACATCAGAGACATACTGTGCAAGGAATTTCAATAGTTATGGTCGTTATATTTCCATCATTGGGGTAATAGGTAGGGGAAGATCGGTCATTATTGTACCAGAGGCAGCATTCAATGCAGGGTGGCTCGAAATTGCATTGAAGATAGAAAGGTTCATTAATGGAGGGGAGAGGAGAAATGTCTTTAAAGCTTATAAGGAGGTTGAAGGGCTTCAATATTCCAACATTGTCAGGAACCATAAATGGGTAGGTAGAGAATTGAATGATGCAAAAGTTAATGAAGATGGAGGCATCATTCATATATCTGGGAACTATAAACACAATGAGCTGCTGGGTAGGTGCTTGGTAGGGTTCTTCCCGGAAGATAGCCCAGAAATAGTGACTTTATCGGAGGTTCGAAAATGGGCTTCATACTCTTGGAAGCAAACAAAGGAAATCAACATTTATGAGATGGACAAGCACAGATTCCTCTTTGAATTCTCATCGAAAGCTACAGCCGACCAAGTTCTGAAAATAGAATGGTTCTGAAAGAAGTTTAAAGTGAAGCTTCAATGGTGGTCTCCAATGGTGGGAACAAGCCTGACCCTGACAAAAATAAAGCACACATGGATAAGGATAGTGGGGCTTCCTCTTCATCTGTGGTCTCAAACAGTGTTCAAAGAAATTGGAGATGTATGTGGTGGTTGGATTGAAACAGAGGAGGAAACGGAATTAAAAAACCATCTGAAATGGGCAAGATTAAAGGTCCATGGAGATGGTTCTTCAACTCCTAAAACCGTGAAGGTGGAATCTGAAGGTATGGTCTTTGAAATGCAGATCTGGTGTGAATTGCCGCCGAGGTCCATCACTGGTAAGAATGGAGAAGATAACAGTTTGAACCAGTGGGTAAAACATCAGCGGGTAATAGAGTGTAACAAAAGCACAGTGGGAGGGGCTCGAGGTAATACAGTAATGACAGGATATGAGGATACTTGGTCTAAACCTAGTACCTCACGTGACTTGTCACATGAGTTTTTAAAACCTTATAACAAGGCCAAACAGACTGATACAGTAAAGAGAATGGGCCCAGATTTTTTGGCCCAAAAAATTTCTGAAGAAAAGGCCTTTAATAAGGCCACAGTTAGGCCCAGATATGATCCCTTCCATGAAGAATTAAAAGCCATCCAGTTCGAGCCTTTGAAGGAGAATAACATACTAGTACTGGCGGAGAATTTAAGAGACAAAAGCAACAATGAAGCAACAGAAGAAGGAGAGCAAGCAAAGGGAATGGAAGACGAGAAGGAAGGAACAAAACAGATGGTGCTGCTCGAGGTTAATGAAACAGTAACAGAAGCAGAGAATGAAGGAACAACAGTAGAAACAAGCAAGAACAGCAACATGCAGATACAAGAAGCAGAAACATATAGAGGAGATGCATGGGCAATAGAAGTGGCAGTGCCTCTAAACCAACGATCTTTAGAACCTGAAGAAGACCTAGAGTTTGAAGCATCTATTTGGGTGCACCAGAACATTATAAAGCTTAGTAAAGAATTTGGGGTAGACTTTAATGGCTGTGAAAGAGAAGCTTTGGAATTGTTCATGAAAATTGACAGCAGAAGACAAGTAAATANTTGTATGTCGCTTGCGCCGGTCACTTTATGGTCTAAAGCAGTCTCCTCGAGCATGGTTTGGTAAGTTCAGCACAGTTATCCAGAATTTGGCATGATTCAGAGTGAAGCTGATCACTCTGTATTCTATCGGCATTCTGCCTCGAGTCTCTGTATTTATCTGGTGGTCTATGTTGACGACATTGTTATTACCGGCAATGACCAGGATGGTATTACTAAATTGAAGCAACATCTCTTGCAACACTTTCAGACTAAGGATCTGGGCAAACTAAAGTATTTTCTGGGTATTGAGGTCGCTCAGTCTAGCTCAGGTGTTGTGATCTCACAACGAAAGTATGCCTTAGATATTCTTGAAGAGACAGGAATGACAGGTTGTAGACCGGTTGACACTCCGATGGATCCGAATTCTAAACTTATGCCAGGACAGGGGAAACCTCTTAGCGATCCTGCAAGATATAGACGGTTGGTTGGTAAATTAAATTACCTTACAGTGACAAGACCTGACATTTCCTTTTCTGTGAGTGTTGTGAGTCAGTTTATGGATTCTCCATGTGATAGTCATTGGGATGCAGTTGTTCGCATTCTTCGGTATATAAAATCAGCTCCAGGCAAAGGTTTATTGTTTGAGGGTCGAGGCCATGAGCAGATCGTTGGATACTCAGATGCTGATTGGGCAGGATCACCTTCTGATAGACGTTCTACGTCTGGATATTGTGTCTTGGTAGGAGGAAATTTGGTGTCCGTGGAAGAGCAAGAAACAGAATGTGGTTTGCTCGGTCTAGTGCAGAAGCAGAATATCGAGCAATGGCTATGGCGACATGTGAGCTAATTTGGATCAAACAGTTGCTCAAGGAGTTGAAATTTGGTGAGATTAGTCAGATGGGACTTGTGTGTGATAATCAAGCTGCTCTTCATATTGCGTCAAATCCAGTGTTCCATGAGAGAACTAAACACATTGAGATTGACTGTCACTTTGTTAGAGAAAAGATACTCTCGGGAGATATTGCTACAAAGTTTGTGAAGTCGAATGATCAGCTTGCAGATATTTTCACCAAGTCCCTCACTGGTCCTCGTATTAACTACATATGTAACAAGCTTGGTACATATGATTTATATGCACCAGCTTGAGGGGGAGTGTTAGAATAGTCATGTAAATAGGAGTAAATAAATAACCCTAATCCAATATATGTTAGGAGTAGGACATGTTATGTGTGTATATATATAGGGCTCATTGTAACATATGTATATACATCAATAATATATTTTCTCCCGTGCTTTCTCACAATATGAAACAATTATCTAGAGATTAATGAGGTGAACCTTTTGAAATTTTTTAATTCATAATAGCGTCACATTTTTATTACTTATGCGGGAATGAAGAGCTCCATATCCAACATATTATGATGGAACTTTCTGTATGATGGAGTTTCAATATGCGGAAAGTTTATACGCAAGAGCTCCACAATCCCGCAGATTATGCTGCAACTTTCTGTGTTTCAACAAAACAGTGGCTATTTTTCAATGACTTTACAAATGCTGACCATTTTTCGATTACCGGTCCGAAAACCTGCTACCATGTGCTATTTTCACGTTAAAAGCTTTATATATAGCCTAACAATAATCTCTCTCCCTTTCTATTGATGCCATCCTAGCTGTATTTAACTTCTCATTAGGATACACGGGCTCACTTGTTGACACTTTTAATTGGTTAGTTCCTTTCCATTGTTTCCTTGTGTGTCTCCCATCTATAGTCAAATCGGAACTAGTCAAAAGATTGTGCAACTACTTTGCCTACTGCCTGGCTACATAATCTCTTAGTTTTGCACCTACTTTATACTTCCATTAACAAATTCTGGCAGCATCATATGACGATTAAAACATGATCAATATGTTTTATGCTTCATACTGGTAAACCTCAATCCTTAAGTCAAATTCTAATTATGCATACCAATTAACCACATAGACTGACCACGTACGGAATCTGAGATAGAACAAGAAGGTATACTATACCAAATTTATCATTGATATTCTGTAATCACTAAAAGGGAGAGTACTGTATAGGTTGAACTTGATGTTTCAAGAGAACCTAAGAAAAGTTGGGGGAGGAGAGAGGGGAAGAGACTAAATAGGAAATAAGAGAGAACTACCTATGAAACAAGAAGAGCAGTTTTTTGTTTGTTCAATTTTTGTAAATACCAAGACAAGTTAAAATATCTGTTTGTGCTATTTCTACTTACATTCACCATTATCACGCATCTTCACCATCCTTAACAGCTCCTGAATGATGACATGATCCTTGAATTATAAATTATCTCAGCAAATCCAAATCTCTCGGTCCTGTGATAGCTCATGCATAATGCAGCCATTTATCAATCCACCTCACCAGATCATTTCTTGATAAAGTATTCATTTCATGAAGAAGCAACTGATAAGGCTAAAGGCATCTCAATTTCCTTTGCAGAGTTGATGGATGATGCATCTCCTCCATCTTGTTGGATATGGCCACTTTCTTGTTTGCCATTGTTAATGCTATTGTTATTAGAAGCCGCAGCATTTGCCTTGGAATCAGTCCTGGCCACCCCAGGGTTTGCCATTGTGGCAGCCCTTGAGGTGCGCCTTGAAATCTGGCGGTTGTCAACGCTGCTGTCGCCAAAACAGCATCGTTTCATGCCGGTGTAAAAGTAAGTCAGGAGCCAAAATATGTAGGGAGAACCAATCAAGATCAATCCTGCAGCTGGAAACCATGGCTGGGAGTGATCTGGCACGAAAAGGTAGAGAACAAGGAGGACACCACCCATTAGTACACAAAGACAGAACAAGGAAGAGATCAGAGGAACCCTCAAATCCCCCTCCCTCTCCTCCATTGTCCCTCTACAAATATTTTCCTTTTTATATCCCTATAGAAGGATCTATTTCTTTTCTTTCCGTTGATTTCTTTTCTTCTATTCTTTGTTTTCCTTTTCCCTTCTCCCTCCCTTACTCTAGTATGTTCTTTGTTTTTCTTTCATTGTCGTCTTTTTTCTCTCTTCCAGATTCTTCCTCCTCCTTCCCCTCTAATGGAGATCATGCAATCAAGGTCTCTCTTTTTCCTATTTTCTTTTTCGGGTACCTGTTTTTCCTGAGATGCAAAAAAGAAACAACAGGAAGGACAATTTCAGACAGGAAAGAAGAAAAGCGTTTAAAGCGGAAGGTTGTTTACAAAATATGAAATGGTAATCATTAATTTTAACCTTATTAATACAAAAGACAGAAAAAATTGTCATGAAGTTGGACAAAACTTAGGTTTTTTGGTTCTTTAAAGCAATTTTATGAGTGAAAATCATTTTGTCCCTCCTATTGTCTTCAAAATCAAATTCTCTCTCCAATTTTACACTATAGACATTTTCTCCCCCTATCCCAAGCAGTATATTTTACCCGTACATTCTCAATCCCCACTATACGTAATCTTTTAAATTATAATACTTTAATTCTTTATTTCAAGTTAACTGCTCTATCTAAAATTTAGATTATAACCTATCTTAGTTTAGATTATGATTTTATAGGACAGAATTGACTGGTGATTTTATAAGTCCATGTCTATTTTTTATTAGCTATGTGCATATTCTTAATGTTGTATTTATTTATACTTAATTTACTAAGTTCATAAGTCAAAAGATATATGAGTATCCTACCCTACATCTCCTACCTTGCATGCGAAAACTTACTAGTATTCAGTTTAAAAGTTCCTCTAAAGCATAGCATAAACATTTCTGTTTTCTCATTGATGAATATATAGAGGCTATCATGTTCAAGGCATTCGAAAATTTTATCCTAATAGTCTGCAGGAGCTTAATTCGATTTTCACTTTTGTCAAGCACAACTATATTCAAGATTTTCATCTAGCTCTCATAAATAAAATGTAAAACTGCTTAATTTTGAACTTACCTTCCAAAACTCACGGCTTTCACCAGTAATTGCACCCAACTCTGACTAACACCGAGAGTACTTTCGTCAAGCATAAGGTTTCAGGTCTTCATAAAATCACATACTGGACTAGCATCTGTAACAGATATCAAGCAACATCTGTGAAGAAAGAGAAGCTTTAAGTTGATGCATGTGCACAAGATTCACATGCGTAGCTCTTCAATTTAGAGATGTTTGAAGAACCAACCTCTTAATGAGATTTGAAGGCTATTGGGTAATGTTCCAATCCTAGATGAATTCATCAAGAAGGAACCAGAAATTCTACTCAGGAACTTTTATAGATAGGAATACAGGGAAAAAACATGTTAAGAAACATTAATTTCTTCAGAAGAACTGAATTTTGAATAGCATCCCTGATACATTACTGTGCCACTATCCTCAATCAGTGCAGAAAGACTTTTTAGTTCTTTGTATATGTCCTTTGCTCTGGGATTACACCTTTCATTTGAAACAAACTGAGATATACAACCATTTATCTCAATCCAACTACATGCCAATTCTTTCTTCAAATCCAACTTTTTAAGTAGTGCTCTCACACGAGCTGCATCTTTCCACATTCCTCTTGCAGAATACATATTTGATAAAAGGACACACATTCCAATATTAGAAGGCTGAAGGCTTAGAAGTTTCTGCGCTACAAGATCACCTAAATCAAAATTTTCGTGGACTCTACAACAACTAAGTAATGTCTCCCAAGCATGTGCAGGGAGATCTACAGGAATTTGTTTGACAAGCTCGAAGGCTTCAGCTAGCATACCTGATCTCCCAAGGAGATCAACCATGCAATTATAGTGCTCAGCCTTTGGAATTATACTCCACCTTTTCTCCATTGATATAAAGTAGCTCCAACCCATGTCCACTAATCCAGAATGAGCACATGCAGTTAGGACACCAAGAAAAGTTACATGGTCTGGTTCATATCCAGCTTGAATCATACAAGGAAAAAGATCAAGGGCCTCTTTAGCCGAACCATGACATGCTTGTGATACAATCATGGCATTCCATGCTATTGTGTCGGATCTTTTCATATTTCTGAAAAGCGAGGAAGCAGCATTTATAAATCCACACCTAGAATACATGGATATGAATGCACTCGTTATCATTGTGTCATTTTGAAAGCCACTCTTGGTTACACAGGCATGCAAAGTTCTTCCCCAAGCATGCAAAGCAAGAACACCACACAATGAGACCACATTGGAAAATGTGCTCTGATCCGGCTTGTAATTATTTCGCAACATCTGGACATATAAAAGCAAAGCTTCCTCATTTTGATATCCCGAAACCATAGTGTTCCACGAGGTTTCATCTTTTCTAGGCATCTGCTCAAACAACTCTCGAGCATTAGTTATATCATCTTGCTGAACATAACCCCATAACATCAAATTCCATGATACTGTATTCTGCCAAGGCATCTTATGAAACAGGTGAAGAGCATCTTGCAGTTTTCCGTTCTGCAGATAACCACTTAGCATTGAATTCCAAGCAATAATATCCCTGTGAGGCATTGCAGCAAAAAGTTTTTCTGCCTCCTCTATGTTATTATTTTCACAGTACCCTTGAATCATGGCAGTCCAAGCGACTACATCCTTCTCAGGCATATCATCAAATAAACTTCTAGCTTTCTCCACCTCCCTCGCTCTTGAGAAGCACGTGATCATACTAGTCCAAGAAGCCACATCATGCGTATCCATTCTCATAAATAACTTATCTGCATCCTCAGTCCTCCGCATTTCAGCATAACCTGCTAACATAGCATTACAAAATGGCACACTTTTCACTGGTGCTTCACTAAACAACCTCTCAGCTTCACTCACATCCCCATATCTGAAATAGCCTTCAATCATAATCGCCCATGACACATCATTCTTAATCTGCATCAGATCAAACAATTCTCTACCTTCCTCTAATCTCCCATTGCTCACATACCCCGAGATCATTGAATTCCAGCAAACCACATTCTTATCATCCATTCCATCAAACATACGCCGTGCCACCTCTAAATTCCCATTTTTGGCATACCCGCTTAACATGGCTGTCCAAGAAACAACATTTCTGCTAGGCATTGCATCAAACACTTTTTGAGCAGGATTAATCATCCCATTTCTGATATACCCAGATATCATACAGTTCCACGTTACTACATTCTTTTGGGGCATTTCATCAAACAGCTTGCATGCCGCCTCAACATCACCTTTCTTAAAATAGCTAGTAATTCTTGAGTTCCAATTGTACAACGAGTTTGCATTGGAACTCACATAACGAATCCAAGAATAAGACTTTACGCTCCTAAAGCAAATGTGTGAAGCCCATTTGAGCCGTCTATGCATAATAATAAAAATTTTGATATTTTTGGTTTTAATATTCAATTATCATCCATGATGAATATTCTAATCAAATTATGGTACTAGCAATGAGATCAGTAATTTCGCTCCAAGTGTAGAAATCAAATTTGCTACTAGTAGATTTTGAAATTTGTGATGAATTTCTTTCCCTGAAAATTTGTGATATCACTTGAATAAGACTACGAGCACAAGGAAGTGTTCCCGCGGAAATTATTCGCACAGGGTGACCACTTTTGAGGCCTAGTATTTGGAAGTTGATCACTTTTTAAAAATTAGATTCATGGTCTGAAGAGTTAGTTTTAGATTTTAAATTTCAGACCAGGTGACTTCAGGGTAGTGGCTATTTGTGTAAAAAGGCCAATTATAGCACTGGGCTAGTAGAAGGCTTCTGTTAGGTAGATGGGCCATATAAGCCCAAAAATAAGGGAGAAATTCAAAAATAGCCAGATTTACAAGTGGTCATTCAAAAATAGTCACAGTTTCAAAATTAATCAAAAGTTAGCCACTTTTCATGTAAAGATAAATCTGAACGAAAATACTGTTCAAAATCCGAAAAAATACTCCAGTATAATATACTGGAATTCCAGCATAAGTAGACTGGAAATCTAGTATAATATACTGGAATTCTAGTATAATATTCCGGTCCAGTATATTATACTGGAACTTTCTGCGTGTTAGAGTTCCAGCATAATATGCTGAAAGTTCATACACATGTGCATCGATCTCCAGTATATTATGCTGGAACTTTCCGTGTTGCAGCAAAATAGTGGTTATTTTTTAATGACTTTGCAAACGCTAGCTATTTTTGAATGACCAGTCCGAAAATTGGCTAGCCCGTGCTATTTTTACCAAAAATAAACATTTCACATTTTTAACAGGAAAAAATAAAAAATAGCCAGATATGCAACTGGTAATTGAAAATAGCCACAGTTTCAAAAGTAATCGAAATTTAGCCACTTTTTCATGTAAAGATAAAATCTGAACAAAAACTCCCTTAAAAATCAGGAAATATTCCAGCATAATATGTTGGAGTTCGAATTCTTTGCATATGAGCTTCCAGCATAATATGCCGGAATTTCATAATGCGCTGGAGTTCCAACATAATATGCTGTAAGTTTATGCACAGGAGCTCCATTATCACGCATATTATGCTGGAACTTTCCGTGTTTCATCAAAACAATGACTATTTTCCAATGACTTTGCAAACGCTGATTATTTTTCAATTACTAGTCCGAAAACTGGCTAGCCCGTGCTATTTTCATATTTTTAACCATTGATAATTCCATCTCGTAACGCTTTTGATAACGGAAAGAAATAAGAAAATATGAATCAAAAGATGTTACCTTCCGCTCTTTGGGTACTAGAAAAATTCTGAGAACACTAGTAGAAAATATAATTAGGGGTGCTAAAGTGTTGAAACTAATGAAAATGTGGAATCGACTTGAATACTTAATAAAATTCTTGAGATTTTTGAGGTACAAAGCTTCTATCACCATGTACTACCAGATGAACGCGAATGTCCCTCTCAGGACAAGACAAAGAACAAGTCAACACAAAAGACCAAGTGAAACAAATCATTGGAGTTGTCATCTCTGGTAACAAAGTTGTGATAAGGCAAGTCCAAATCATTCTTTAGCTTAATGTAAGAATTTCGTGATCCCATCCAAAGATTCCAAACGAAGCAGATTAGTCCATATTTGTCTACTAGCAATTGAGAAAATTCCACGCTTTGCAACGCAATGGCTGACATCAAAGTTTGGTTCAGAATTATGCTAAGGAAGAAAATTCCAAGCACATGAATATCTAGACATATACTCCATTATACATCATTTTTTGTCAAATAAAAGAACAAGCTGAGTGTATAAATAGACTTAGCTTTCAGATATCACTTGCAAAACAACATGGGAGAAGAACTCAAGCTTCACAGAACATGGTCAAGCCCATTTGGTTTGAGGGCCGTTTGGGCACTACATATCAAAGGAATCCATTATGACACCATTTTTGAAGATTTAAGTCAGAAGAGCCCTGAACTCCTGCAGCATAATCCTGTTCACAAAAAGATTCCTGTGCTTGTACACAAAGGCAAACCAATCTGTGAATCACTGGTGATTCTCGAGTATATTGACGAGACTTGGAAGGAAGCTCCTTTGTTACCTCAGGACCCTTACGAGAAAGCCATAGCGCGTTTTTGGGCAAAATTTGGGGATGACAAGGTAAGAAACCATTAATCTATTAAATTCAGAACAAAGAGAAGAAGAATTTCAGTCAACTATCTTCATGTATCAGTATTAATATGTGAAGAGAGTGACAAGATAATAGTGAGTATTACTCAGATAGTAGACATTTCCAGTTATAACAATAAGCTTACCTTTTCAAGAATGAGTAAAATATTCGCTGATGCTTTTTTCATCTGCAGCTTCTGCCATCAATATGGAGTGTTTTCACAGGACAAGGAAACGAGAAAAACGAAGCTCTTGGTCCAGCAGTACAAAATCTAGAACTCCTTGAAGAGCAACTGAAAGAGAAGAAATTTTTTGGTGGAGAGGAAATAGGATACCTGGACCTTTCACTTGGTTGGTTGGCATATCTTCTTGATGTATTTGAAGAGGTAATCGACCTGAAGTTGCTTGATGCAGCCAAATTACCTCTCTTATCAGCATGGATGAATAACTTTTATGATGCTCCAGTAATCAAAGAACACTGGCCACCTCGAGACAAATTAGTAACCAAATTCCAGCTGCTTCATGAAAATTACCAGAAAGCACTTGCTGCTAAATGAACTAGTTTGTGAAAGTTGCTGCTGTATTATAGTTCATGGAAATAACAACAAACTCCATCAGCTGATGGCTAAGCCGCTTGTATCAAGTTTTGGATGTTTTCTGGACTATCAGGAATAAAAGTTATGAAATTCTTACTTGGCTATCTTTACTTGCTACCTGAAGTAACACTGCAGATGTAATTTTCAAGTGTCCATTAAGTAATAAATTGTACAGTAATTTTATTTCAAAAGATCAAATTGTTACTGTTAGAGTACTGAAAAATTATTCATTTTAAAGTGAAGATATCCTAGATATTCTTACAGTTTCTAATACCCACAGAAATAGCTATGTGCTCAGCTTGCAGCAGTAGAATATCTTGGCAAAAACAGTGAGGAAGTAGCTAGCACAAAGTCTTTTCTTTTGGGGGTGAATAAAAAATTTTAATTACCAAGTAATCATTATGTACAGTACAAAAAAGAGCTGAAAGTGGAATTTCATCCCAATTTCATACAGCTCCAGTTCAACCTACTACACAGCCTAGTCAAAAGAAAATTATCTAATACATGCTATGATAGTAATTGAGTTGCTCCAGTCTTCTTGTCAAACTGCATTTCATAGTTCCTCTGCAGAATGTCTTTTGTATAAGCAGCTTTGTAACCACTTCAGCATTTCTTTGTTTACCCTGAAAAACTCTCATATTTCTTTCTTGCCATATAAAGTAAATTGCACCTGCAAGCACAATTCCAAATACTGCAGCCCCAGCAGTTTTCCCCTGCATAAGACTTCCTGTCAAGGCCAATTCATCCTCCCAGCCCATGACTGGCTCTACATATACCCTGCCACTGTAACAACTTCAACCACATTCTGGCAGCCCATTCAGTCACACCTGAAGAACAAATGCTCTACACTTTCATTCTCTACAGAACAAAGAGGGCATACTTGATCAGCAGTTACACCCCATCTAACCAGCCTATCCCTGGTAGTCAATCTGCCATGACCAGCTAAAGTAAGCATAAAAATCCACTTAGGACACCCTTGATTGTTACATACAAGTTTCCTCCATGCACCTAGCACAAAGTTGAAATCAAAGTAGCTCACGTTCTGCGTTCGTTCCCTTTAGGAGTATTTTGCTGGTTCCTGCTATTCCACATTCTTCATACGGGCAAGAAAGATATTCAATGAATGAATTAGTAACACGAGTTACCATGAAATATCTAGCTTATAATTATAGACAGCTTTCATTTTTCTTCTGCCACTTATATCTCGAACCCCGGTGGGCTATGATCAAGCTTTTGATTGCTCGGATAACAGTCCCAGAACCTAGTGAGGTCATTAACAATAATGGTGTTTAATTTGTCATGTAAACCTTTATTTTCTGGAATTATGATCAGACTGATAGAAGCAACAAAAAGATATGATGGACGAATGAAAAGATCAATCGAAAAGAAGCTCACGGATCTACCAGGTATATTCTTTTTCTTGATGTATGTATAAACCCATACATGATAAACAGGACAAAACTACTGACTTATGAGATTTAAATGGTTGGACTATTGAATTAAACGTCCAATACCAGGTGTATCACAGCAAGAAATTTATGTACTTTTAACCTACCAGAAAAGAAATATAGTAGTATACCTTTGTATGTATCTGTATCTTTTGACCTCCGAATGAGAAAGTAGGCACGCTATTCCACTAGAAAGAAGCAGGCCCTTCAATGACAATGGCCAAAATTAAAACAAAATAAGGAATGAAGATAAAAGTACAACCATTTTATCTGAAATTTTGTCACAGCATAAAGGAGTTTCTAATGAAATACCCTAATAATGAGTTAACAGGAATACACAGAAGTAAAAAGCACGCTGGAGATGGCTCACAAACTCTATAACAGCAATTTTATCTTTAAAAAGTGAAGATTTTACCAGATACGAAGATCCTTAATACTTTTGCATCTCTTTTCAAAGTCAAATAGTGCACCAGTCCTGCAACTTAAGGTAGAAACGTAATAGTACAGGAGATATAGCTTGAAACCTCACAATTCTAACAAGCAGAGAGATATTTAACCTCCAGATTGTTTCCAAATGATAAATCCTTAATTTCTTCAATCGTAGGAATCTTTTTATCTGCTAAGTATGAGGAAGGACGACAGACTTTAATCACCAGTAGTCTCTGCAGCTACATGTCCCATCCTTAAACAAGTGAAAGCGATTTGCATCTCTAACTAGTATTTCCCTCTGCACAATTTTTGACACATACTTGGTCCAAGTGTGGCAATCCCCACAAACCCGGAGATTCTTCATTACTTGCAAAGGTGAACCTTCTTTTGTGTTCAGCAATCCAAACGCTATAGCAAGTCTTTCACTATGCCCACAAAGAAAATTTATCTTCTCATCTTCACCAACATCATGCAGAACAAATTTTAAGTCAGCAACATAACCTTCCTTATCCATTGCATTGTTGAGGTCCCGTATGAGCTCATTGACTTGTTTGTATTGTTGAAAGGACCTATCCCCAGTGCCAAAAATAAAAACTCTGTTGCGAATTTCAATCCAACTACATCCTGGGCCTTTTTTGAGTCCTCTAGCTTTCAAGGATTTTCGTATTGTTCTCACTTGGTCCCACTTCCCCAAAGTGGCATATACGTTGGAAGCTAAAACATTATACCCCGGATCGTCAGAGTTCAATTCAACAAGACGTTCTACAACACGTTCAGCAGTCTTGGTATCTCCACTAGCTCGACAAGCACTGAGTAGAGCTCCCCACATACTTGCATCAGGCTGCAGCGGCATAGAAAGGATAAAGTCCTCCGCTTCAGCTAGTAGCCCAGAACGTGATAAAAGATCAACCATGCAAGCATAATGTTCAATCCTAGGCTCAATGTTATATTCTTTTCTCATTTGGTTAAAGAAAGCACGACCTTCTTGCACTAAACAAGAATGGCTACATGCATATATAACGGCAACAAAAACAATATGATCTGGAATAGTACCCTTCTCCTTCATCTCTTGAAAAGATCTGAGAGCTTTCATTCCTTCGCCATACATTCCATATGCAGATATCATTGTTGTCCACGTCACCACGTCTTTGATCCTCATGTGCTCAAAGACCGATATTGCATTCTTTAAACTCCCAGTTTTGGAGTACATTTCGATCAGTGCATTTCCAACAGGGACATGTGACTCAAAACTGAGCCTGATAATGAAGCCATGCAGCTCTTTCCCCTGTCTTTTGGCAGCAAGCAAGGAACACAAAGGCAGCGAACCTAAAATGGTAGCAACATCAGGCATGATACCTTCCATTCTCATCCTACTGAGCATCTTTAAACCTACGTAACTTCCTTCATTATGACCACATGCAGCAATAATAGTATTCCACGTTACAATATCTCTAGTATTCATAATTTCAAATTGCCACACTGAATGCTCCATTTTGCCACATTTGGCATACACATCTAGAAGAGCATTGCCCACAATAAGAGTGGAATCATATCCTCTCTTAATTATATCAGAGTGGAGCTCTCTTGCGAAATCCATGTCCATCAACTTTGTACAGGTTGACAGAAGTGTCACAAAGGTGACAAAATCCGGTTGCAAGTCTATCCTCATTATCTTAAACAGATCTACTGCTTCCTTATTAAACCCACTTTCAACATAACCACTAATCATTGAGTTCCATGAGACCAAATCCCAACTTTTCATGTTGTCAAATACTTGCCTTGCAGCTGCTAAATCACCACATTTTGCATACATGTTAATAATGATATTGCTAGCAGTAGTATCACATTCATATCTGTGTTTCAAAATAAAGTCATGAACATATCTTCCAAATCTCAAATCCCCCAAATGTCCACAAGCTTGTAAAACAGAAGTAATTGTAAGCAGATCCGGCTGATACTCACAAACCATTTCTCGAAACAAGTTGATGGACTCCTGATGCAACCCGGAGCGAGAAAACCCACAAATAATGATATTCCAAGTGACAGTATCTCTAACTATCATCTCATCAAAGATTCTCTGACAGTCCAACAACCTCTCAAACTTAAAGTACATCGAAAGAAGTCCGTTACTCACAGTCATATCTCCCTTAATTCCATTCTTCTCCACCAACCCATGAACTATCTGACCCTGTTCAACCTCCATCAAACCCCCACATGCAGGTAAAACACTTGACACAGTAAAAGTATCAGCAACAACACCCAATAACCTTCCCTCCCGAAAAGTTTCCACCGCCTCTTCCCAATACCCATTCGCACTATACCCCGAAATCAAACTATTCCAAGAAACCACATCTCTATGAGGCATTTTATCAAACACCTCACGCGCTCTCCCTAATTCCTTCATCCTCGCATACATATCAATCAAAGCATTACATATATACAAATCTGATCCAAAACCCATTCCCAAAACATCATCATGAACAATTTCAGCCATTTTAAGATCCAATAAGTTGCCACACGAACTAATAATCGAAGGAAAAGTATAATTATCCGGCTTAACATTTAATTTTCTCATTTGGGTATAAAAGTCTAATGCTTTAGAGAATAACCCATTATGGGTCATGGCTCTAATGATAGTATTCCATAAGTAAACATTATGGGTAGGTGAATTTATGCGGAAAATAGATAATGAAGAAACAGGGTCTTTGAACTCGGAGTACTTTGAAATGAGTTTTCCACAGAAGAATGTTGATTGGTGCTGGCCTGAAATTACTATGAGAGAATGAACTTTGTGGAGATTAGTCCGGTTTTTAACAGAAGATAATGCTCTTGAGACCAAAAAATGGAAGCAATCGTCGGGTTTTTGGCCTGCACTACCAAGCTTTATGAGCTTCATGGATGCAAAAATAACATTCGGAATATTTGAAATCAACAGGTTTTATAGTATTCCGAGTGAGTTCGCTGCCAACTTACCCCCCCCCCCCCCAAATCCATCCCCGCTGGAACAATGCAACATATAGTCTTATTTTGTACTCGTGCATATTCCTAGATTTTGAAACTCATTTGCTATAGCTTAGTTAGGTTTTCTATTTCTCTTCTACACGAGGTCTCTTGGGAGCATGCCTTACCAGGTTGGGTTGTAAAATGTTTTGTTGTTATTATATGGACACTTCTTTTTCCTTTGTGCACTAATAAAAACCTTCTTTTTTTTTTTGGAAACAAAGGTTGGTATACGTTAGGTCTAGTACTTGCCATGAGTCTAGTATCCATATAGACTCGTACACATATGCATATAGATCATTACTGACTTCATAAAATTCGAAATTGAGGCGTAAATATACGAATAATGTTAACAAATTTAGCTCGACGTAATAATATAAAACAAGAAAATAAATAAGAATGTAGGAAGCAAGAGATGAGAGATTCTTATTTCTTTCATGTATTCAAGTGTATACAATGTGATGCTCAACCCTCTATTTATAAGATGACATTTAGGTAATACAAAGAGATGTCATGAACATGGTACTAACTATTGAGATCATGAGTGAAGATCATGGAGGGGGTTATGCAGTGGCGAAGCTAGAAATTTTCCCAAGGGTATTCAAATCTTAAAGAAGTAAAAAAAATCCCAACAAAGGGTGTTCAATTTGTATTATATACCTTTAAAACATAATATTTTACCTATGTACACAATGTAATTTTTCGACGAAGGGTGGTCAATTGACCACCTTTGTGACCATGTGGCTTAACCACTAGGGTTATGGAGGTTCGGGGGTTACAACAATAATGGTAAGAGGTAGTGGGAGGTTAATGGAGAAGAATAGTAGGAGTAACTTCTTTAGGAGTTATAGACATCCACTATATAATATAATATTTCATAACACTCCCCCTTGGATGTCTATATATAATGTGCCTCGTTAAAACCTTACTAAGAAAAAATCCTATGGGAAAAAATCTTAGTGAAGGAAAAAGAGTACACATATCTCGCATTGTTTGCTGCCTCGTTAAAAACCTTGCCAGGAAAATCCAGTAGGATAAAACTTTAGCTAAGGGAAAAAGAGTGCAGCGCCTATCTTACTCCCCCTGATAAAAACATCACTTTACTTTTCGGAACTGATGCATTCCAATCCCATATACCAACTTCTCAAATATTGAGGTTGGTAATGATTCATTGAACAGATCCACCAAATTATCAATCAAATAAATTTATTGAACATCTATATCACCAATCTGTCGAAGACATGTCTGAAAAGACCTTTAGTAAAATGTGCTTTATTTTGTTGCCTTCAATATATCGTTCTTCCAATTAAGATAAACAAGCTCTGAGTTTTCAATATTACTGAAATCTTCTTTTTCAAAGAAAAATCACACATTTGGTGTGTGTTGACTCACTTGATTTTTGGGTTGCTAATATCTCGGCATGACTTGAATCAATAATTGACAGCCTTTGTAGAATATCATAATATGATAATGCCCTCACATGCAAATAGATTGCTTAAAGAACGAATTTTAGCCCTGCATTTGCATAATCAGCAAAACTTTGACAATATTTCTTAGAATAAACAAATTTATATCAAAGATTCCTTTTGCGATATAACACTAATCGTATTTCAATATCTTCAAATAGGAGTAAAATTATATCTTGCAAGCATATTGTTATGCTCATGGTTCTAGCAAGATACATTAGTGCACCAATTGCACTAGACACAAAAACAAATCATATACGCCATGATTGCTCTAATCCACATAATGATTTGCTGAAGCTTTATTTAATAAATTCTTGGGAACCTTAATATGCTTTAGAACAATATAAATCCTTCAAGGTTTTTCATTATACACATACCAAATGTATTGTCACCAAAACCTGAAATGACTACATCCACCACAGGAAAACATGTCTCCATACAATCAATGCCAGGATATTTATAAATCTTTATGCGCTCTATTGACTTGATTTTTCATTAAACTTTTCACACACGATCATATTTATACCTTCACTGGCTTTATACTTTTAGGTGTTGGGACTATCCAACTTTACATTTTTAAGGTGAAGTCAATGGTCATTGCGTATTTTTCATTTGGCCAATTATTTATCTGTCCAAATTCCATAACAGATTTGATCTCAAGATCCTCGTCGATACTAATAATATTGAGCGTCACATTATATCAACAATATTATCGACGACCATTTTATATCGATTCCAGCATCATTCAATACAGACATAACTTATCGAAATCTCATTATTTTAAGGTACCTAAGCCTTCCCATAAGGTCTTATAAAGTGTTATGTCATGGAGCTCTTATAGAGCACTTGCCTCCTTATTGTGGTCATCTTGATCATTTGCTCCTCTCCTCTTCAAGGAGTTTTATTTTAGGAACCGATTAATCTATTACGCATCATGTGTGCCATAGGCTCTGTCCATCATGGACTTTATTCTATTTGGAGCATTACCATGTGAAATATGACATTCAGCTTTGGGAAAGCAAATGTGCGTGCCAATATTTTACAAATAAATTATCATTTGAACTTCAAATTCACATTTTCTTGTACGAGGATCTAGGTGTGCTCATAATAATTCATTACATATATAACTTTTTCAGGTGCCCATTTTTTCCCCTTAATATTGGGAGCACCAACACATACCCCAACCTTCTTTGGGGACCCATCTTTGTGTATTATGGTGGAATAATTAAATCTTACAACAACAACATACCCAGTAAAATCTCACTAGTGGGGTCTGGAGAGAGTAAAGTGTACGCAGACCTTACCCCTACCCCGAAAAGGGTAGAGAGGCTGTTTCCAGGAGACTCTCGGCTCAACAGGAAAGGCAGTAATATCAGAAAAGAAATAAGAGAAAAGACATGTAACAATAAAAGATACCAGAAAGAAAATAACCCAAACAAATAAGTGAAAGGACAATAAGACAAAACTATGCAAAATACCAATGTGAATACAACAAAGACCGCTAACAAACCTAACAAAACTCTAACAGACTCCCCGGTACCAAGAGGGAAGAACTCTCGACTACCCCCTAGCCTACCATCCTAATGCTCGACCTCCACATGTTCCTATCAAGAGTCATGTCCTCGGAAATCTGAAGTCACGCCATGTCCTGCCTGATCACCTCGCCCCAATACTTCCTAGGTCGCCCTCTGCCTCTTCTCGTACCTGCCAAGGTCAACCGCTCACACCTCCTAACCGGTGCATCTAGGCTTCTCCTCCACACGTGTCCGAACCATCTAAGCCGCGCTTCCCGCATCTTATCGTCCACGGGAGCCACGCCCACCCTCTCCCGAATATCTTCATTCCGAATCTTATCCAGCCTAGTGTGCCCACACATCCATCTCAACATCCTCATTTCTGCTACTTTCATCTTCTGGATATGTGAATTCTTGACTGGCCAACACTCAGCTCCATACAACATGGCCGGTCTAACCACCGCTTTACGAACTTACCTTTGAGTTTCGGTGGCACGTTCTTGTCACACAGGAATCCAGACGCCAACCTCCATTTCATCCACCCTACTCCTATACGGTGCGTAACATCCCCACCGATCTCCTCATCTCCCTGGATAATTGACCCTAAGTTCTTAAAACTTTCTCTCTTGGGGATGACCTGTGAGTCAAGCCTAACTTCTACATCCGCTTCTCCCGTCACGTTGCTGAACTTACATTCCACATATTCTGTCTTAGTCCTACTCAACTTGAAACATTTATCTAGAGTCTGCCTCCATACCTCCAGTCTCCCATTAACGCCGACTCGCGTCTCATCAATTAGAACTATATCATCAGCGAACAACATACACCATGGCACCTTTCCTTGGATATGGTGTGTCAGTGCGTCCATCGCCATAGCAAATAAGAACGGGCTGAGCGCAGATCCTTGGTGTAATCCCATAACCACCGGAAAAAGCTCTGCGTCACCTCCCACAGTCCTAACCCGAGTCATAGCTCCATCATACATATCCTTTATCGCCCTAATGTAAGCCACCGGCACACCTTTTACCTCCAGACACCTCCAAAGGACGTCCCTAGGGACCTTGTCATATGCCTTCTCTAGGTCAATAAACACCATATGTAAATCCCTTTTCCTATCCCTGTATAGTTCCACCAACCTCCTGATAAGGTGGATAGCTTCCGTAGTAGAACGGCCCGGCATGAACCCGAACTGGTTTTTCGATATAGACACCGCCCTCCTTATCCTCATTTCCACCACCCTCTCCCAGACTTTCATGGTATGACTTAGTAACTTGATACCCCTATAGTTGTTGCAATTCTGGATANAAGAAGAGAGATACGAGATGTTTGAGGAATCTTTTGGCCTTGTCAATGTAGAACAACAATGTATCTTTTTGTAATGCAATCAATGAATAAGGCTTTTCTAGTATATTTTCTCAGATAAATCTTTTACAAGGTGTTCCTCTGTCTTTTTTCGATCCCCCTTTTCTTTACTAACTCTTCTTCTTTATAAGGGATAATCTCCCAAGAAACCCTAAAAAGTACAACATAAAGAATATTCGAAAAGCATATTCTTACTGTCTCCTCCTAAGTTTCACTACCGTTAACACCTCATTTCGACCGACCGTTCTTGGTCGTCGTCCTTTATCACGACGACCATCAGACGTTGCGTCATGATAATATCGTCCCTTGTCCTACTCGATTACTGTCGTGGTTGCTAAATTTGGACCCATACAATGGCGCCAAGGAAAAAGGAAGAGATATACATAAGCAATATTTTCGGGTAAGATAGAAATGGAATAGAAAATTAAAAAAATTTATTTTACAAAATATTGTCAGAAATTGAATCATTTTTTTTTTTATATTTTACATTTTTCTGGGCAGTTAATTAAAATTAGCAAATTTACATTTATCTAAAAAAATGATACGAAGATTCTAGGAGCCAAAATAATTAAAATGAAAATATACGATTAGTAAAACCTTTTAAGAAAAACATTAGTATGAAATAAGACGAAATAGGCATATTAATGTTAGAAGAATTGCGCATATAAAATTGTGGATTAGAAAAACTAATTTGTCAGTATTTTTTATAGAGCGGCCAATGCTGTAATAAGAAACATTTTCTTTGAACAAGATGGAAATTGTTTAAATTTATGGATAAGAGAATTGGAAAAAAATGATTTAAATTCTCCTATCTAATAAGGGAGAGTTAGCAGACACCTGGACGACATGCCTGCCTCACACTTCAGGGGTAGTATTGTCTTTCCATCTAATTTTTATTAGCTTCGCTTGGATTATATCGCCCACTTCAGAAAACCTGGCAACCACCGCTTCTTTGGCTTCTGTCTTCTTGCTCTTCTTGTTCTTATCGGTTACCTTCGCTTGGATTATATCGATCACTTCAGAAAACCTGGCAATCACCGCTTCTTTGGCTTCTGTCTTCTTACTCTCTTGTTCTTATCGGTACCAGGCAGACAGCTCTTTGAAAAAATTGGCAGATGCAGGTTCTCTATATCAAAAACCAATCTAGCAATAGTTTAAGAGCTCCAACGTCTGGAAATTGCAGTTTCCCAGTTCCACCTTTTCGCTCCTCCCAATTGCTGATCTTATCGCCAATTTTTCTCTTTGGGTCATTATTTTTTGTGAGTTTTCTTCTTCTTATCTTCTGTTTCTCTATTTAATCTTTCATGGAATGCGAAGGCTTTGCTGCACAGAAAGTTTAAAGTGTCTATAACCTTTGTTCTTCAGGTGTTCGAGGTAATTCCTGAATGAATTAGGTCTTTTTCAAGATTTCTCTTATTGTTTTAGGTTTAACTACACCTAACAAGAGCTCTCTTTTCTAACATTGCCCTGCCGTATTCCAGCTAATTAACCAATTATAAACTGATCTTCACGCAATTCAATAAAAACAGACTATCATATGTGGTTTGTTAATTGACAAAAACTGATATTGCCTTTGATTTTCAGTAGCTTTTTTCAAAAAAGTAACATTTGCCATTAACACAATTGAGCCTGTAACATTACAGAAATGTACTTATTGATCATTGGTTTATCCTTTAAAGAATTCCATGATTAACTATTAGCTGCTCAAAACTCAAAAGAATTACCAAATCTAAAGTTTATAGATATATCAGGGAAAGGAGGCTTTTCTTTTCTCTTCTTTAGAAGAGCAAGACTTTCGACATGTCTGCTTGGAATCTTTTTAAAGAAGCTTGAAGGAATTTGAGTCATTTCTCATTAGCTATATACGTGCCCTTTGGTGCTCTCCCCAGATATACATGTAGATTTTTTGCTACTCTCACATGTATGCTAAAGAAATTATATTATTTTTGGATGACAAACAACTAAATGAATGTTGATGTGTTAAAGAAGAAGAAAGAAAGAAAAGAATAAATTGGGAACAATTTTTTATGCTAGGTGTGCTAATTTGTTGTGAGCTTTCTTGTCATCTTCTGTTTCTCTGTTGTATCTTTTATGCCATGCTAAGCCTTTGTGCACAGAAAGTTTAATATGTCATGTGCTTCAGAAAATTCTTGATTGAATCAGTCTTATCATTGGCGGTAATTTTGATTTTGGATAAGCGGTAGGCGGTGACACATTTTTAGGCTTGAATATTTCATGAAAAATTTGGGCTGAAAATATTTTACAGATAAAAAGAAGTTGAACTTGTAAAGCTGATGGATTCCAAAGAAGCAAAAGTGCTCTTACGCGGAAAAAAGAAAGGCTACAATGCAACTCAAACGGCGTGATACGCAAAGCCAAATATCTGCTCATAGAAGGGAAGTGATGTTGCTATCGCGACGTATGAGAAGACAAGATTCTACTAAGCACAGCCTTCTTCAACACTCGATTTTCGCTGTCCCAGAGCAGTCAACATCATCTTGGGACAAAGCAGGATTTCTGAAACAAATTGGTCATACCATACGAGAACCTCCTTCACTTCCTGAAAAAGGTTATATTGTTGTACTCATATTTACACACCATATATTATTAACGCAATAGTGCTTATGTATTTCGCTTGGAAACTAAGTATGATACTTTATTTATCTTATATGTTCCTATAAACTAAAATACTCAAATACTATGTGGTTTATTGCAGTCTATTTTGCACCTACAGAGGCTTCACTATATGCTTTTAAGCGTCTTTGCTATTCTGTTTACCAGTTGTCAGCCATCAAGCTTGCACGGCTACATCGCAGGATAATTTAGAAAAAGGCAAAGGTATATTGGATCCCCCTATCATTTGTGAAACAGGTAACCATACGAGAACCTTTTTCGCTGCCTTTTTGGTTATATATTATTGTACTCATATTTATACGGAGAATATTATTAATATAACGATGCTTATTTTCCTTAGAGATTGAATATCACAGCTTATTTATCTTATATGTATCTATAAACTAAAAAACATAATACTACGTGCTCTTTTACACAGTATTTTGCATCTATTGAGGGTTCGTTGTACGCTTTTAAACATTTTGGCTATTTTGTTTACCAGCTGCTAGCTATCAAGCATGTATGACTACGTCATCTCCTAATTTAGACAAAGGAAAGGGTACATTGGACCCCCCTATCATTCGTGAAACAGGTAAACCTACATTCAAATTATACTCTTTTCAAAATGACATATTGTTTATACATTACTGTAAATTCTCCTATTTGTACAATAGGGTCCACATCGGGTACATCTAACCTGCGTCATGTTACCTTGAACACCGTACCAATCAAAGGTTTGCACAAACTTAATGTTACAATAATGTCCACCATACGTATGCCTTGGTGCTCCTTTTTTCCTAATGATACTTCTTATATATTCAGCTCATAGGCGGGCCAAAAATGTGTGCCTGGTCACTAAAGAGCAACGAAGTGAGTATGTTGCTCTAAAAAGGGTCCCAAATTGTCAATTTTGTCATGCAAAGAAGTTTGAATATGAACCTCCAGGATTTTGCTGTAACAATGGTTCAATAAGGTTGACATCTCATAAAATGCCAACTGAATTATCGGAGTTATACTTTGGAAATACTGAAGAATCTGAAAATTTCCGAACTTATATTAGAACGTACAATAACATGTTTGCATTTACTTCACTTGGTGTCAAGTATGATAAAGAGCTAGCGAGAAGAAATTGTGGTATCTACACATTTAGAGTCCAAGGATAAATGTATCATTTTATAGATGATTTAGTTCCTTCCAATGAAAAACCTAGGAATTTACAGCTGTACTTCTACGATCATGATAATGAACTAGCCAATAGGATGTCTTGTTCGACAAGAATTAATGAATCAATAGTGAAAAAGTTGATGGACATACTGAAGGTAAATCCATATACTATTTTCCTAAGATCTCTCTTAAATGTTCCTCAATTATCTGATTTCTATATTGCTCTTAAATGTCACTCAACCTTAGATCAACGAACATATAACTTACCCAGTGCATCAGAGATCGCGGCATTATGGCTTGAAGAAAATCCTAGAGACACATATGCACCACATATTCGAATTTATACTCACAGTAATAGATCTCGGTTAGTACATTATTATTATGGATGTTATGATCCGTTGCAGTATCCATTATTATTTTCCTTCGGTGAAAATGGATGGCATTGTGGAATCAAAAAAATTGTTCAGACAAAAAATGTGACGAAACGTAGAGCTTACTGTGAACATGAATAATTGCCCGGTATATCAAATATGTGTTCAATTGATGGATTTCTTGATATGGAAGATGAATCACTACAAAAAGGAAAACGAAAAAGAGATACAGTGTCTTGTCGAGAGTATTATTGTTACAAATTTCAACTAAGAGATAATGAAACAAATGAAGTGCTACATTGTGGGAGAATATTCCAACAATTTATAGTAGATGTATATATAAAGCTTGAAACGCAAAGATTAGACTTCTTGTCATTTAATCCAGATTTATTTAGAATTGAAGTCTTGCAAGGACTCCTTGATATTTTAAGATATGGTGAAAGGGAAGCCTCTAAAATTGGAAAGAAAACATTCCTCCCTGTTACATTTATAGGGGGACCAAGGGACATGCGCCGGCGATACATGGATGCTATCGCATTGGTACAATATTTTGGAAAACTTGATTTCTTTATAACAATGACATGTAATCCTGCTTGGCCAGAAATAAAAGAACATTTATCACTGTCCGATGAAGTACAGAACAGACCTGATTTAGTTAGTCGAGTTTTCAGAGCAAAGGTAGAAGAATTAAAGACGGATATATTAAAAAGACAAATCTTTGGAAGAGTTGCAGCATTCATGTATACTATAGAATTTCAAAAACGTGGTCTTCCACATGCTCATTTTCTTATTATACTTGCTGATGAGCACAAATTATTGACTCCTGAATCCTATGATAAATTTGTTTGTGCAGAATTGCCTGATTCTAAAAAAGATCACGATCTATATTCACTTGTTATTAAACATATGATGCATGGTCCTTGTGGAAAGTTAAATCCTACAAATATTTGCATGAAAAATAATAACTGCAAATTCAAGTATCCAAAAGATTTTGCTGAACAAACATCAAAAGGGAAGAATTCATATCCAATATACAAAAGGAGAAGAACCGGAGAAGCTGTAAAAGTAAGAGGTGAGTTTCTGGATAATTCTTGGGTTGTTCCATATAATCCATTTTTGCTATGCAAGTATAATTGTCATATGAATGTTGAAGTTTGTTCTGATATCAAAGTAGTGAAATATATTT
>NW_017674085.1:0-13552 GCF_001879085.1 Nicotiana attenuata | reverse complement strand
ATATATATCACCTTTTATTTGTTTTAGAAATCAAAGGATTCAATCCCAACATTAACAGGTATATCATGAGAATAAGCTGTACAAGAGAATTCTTGAAGAATCTTCCATTTCTTCAATATACATACATACATATTGAGATTTCATATTGGCATATATATATATATATATATATATATATATATGCCAATGTGAATTCTCAATCAATTTTTCGCATCATAANCCCGGTTCAATTATGATGCGAAAAATTGATTGAGAATTCACATTGGCATATATTGAAGAAATAGAAGATTCTTCAATATATGCCAATGTGAATTCTCAATCAATTTTTCGCATCATAATTGAACCGGGATGGCCAACCGGTCATGTCAACTGATATTTATTTTAGTAAACCTCTAGTTTACTTGTGGCATGTGATTCCATCACCATGCTTATACTTGTGTAGTACAAATATAAAGAAAAGCCGGATAAGCTTTCATATTTACCCGGTATGATTATAGTAATATGAAGATATTCAATCTTCCTTTATTTATAGTCTCAATATGTTATCTACTCTGGCTAATACATTTGAAACTCAAAATATTTATTTGAGACTTAATAAAATATTAATGTTATGAACAAATTAGCTCTTCCGAAGCTCTTAATTAATTTTTTACTACAAGATCTTTTGTCACACCCTCATATGGTGTCTCCTTCACGGAGAAAATCATATCATAATAATTGTCATGGTCAAAATCATTATAAGCAAAATCTTTTCTTGCTTTAATTTTGCCTTTAATAACTTTTTATAAGGCACGACAAAATATTTTTGGCGCATCAGATGTATGCGACCAATGACATATTCATGTAACCACACAGTAATGTTCATTATCTTACTTTCTCTCAAACCTCCCGTAGATGTGAGTTGTAGTATTTATTCAATCATACATAAGCACATTCTTATGCATAATTTTTATCACATATATATTTTCACATTCATTTTCAGGAATGAGTCTGCATTTGTAATGCTTATCATAAGTTGCATTCTTTCAAAAAATGGACTATAATCGTCTGAACGTGTCTCATTTTTACAGACCGTATTGATTCACATTTCCTTCACCTTTGAAGGATTATTTTGAGAACAATTATTGTTCTCATTTTTAGAATTATCATAATGATGACTATTATTATTTTGGTCTTTGGCACGCCCACGTTCATTGGTCAACCACTTGTCTTTATTTAGATTTACTATGCATCGCTATCACATTCACTTTAAGAATGGAGCAAATCAAGTGGGACTAGCTTCATGCTTTTTCATGAAAATACATTATTTTTCTTTAGTCATCATTATATAATCAATGTGGTGCATTTAGACTCAAACTCAATGCCTTATCCACAAAAAGGTATGTTAAGCCATAATACGTTGTGACTCAATCCCAAGCGTCTTATTATCATGGTGCAGTAGGACTTAAACCTAATGTCTTACCCTCAAAGTACGATAGGACTTGAACCCACCGTCTTACCCTCGACCAATAGCGTAATAGGCCAAAGTGCAACTGAGACTCACCCTTAAGCCTTTAAAAATATTACCATTTTTATTAGTTATAAAACTAAGCTCATATATGTTTTACACAAGGCATAACAATAAGTATCTATTTACTAGTAACGAAGGAATCAAAATTCTTCAGATCACTTTGCAAAAGCTGGCGTAGCTTCCTAATTTATGTACATCTTTGGTCTCTGGTTTAGTACGTAACATTTGACTGCATCATTATATGCTTCTGATTCTCATATAAGATCTAACCTAAACATGAGCTGAAAGAGATCAAACTAAACTTACAATAAATATTAGAAGAAAAAAAACAGTAATAATTAATTTACATCTAAGTATTTTAACTTCATAAAGTAAAACACTTAAGAATATGCATGGACTTTTAAGAAGAAAATACTTAGTATTGGGAACTTTCCTTTGAGAAAAAGGAACAAGAAAAATGAATTAGTTTAAAAAAAAAAGGATCGATGTACTGGTCTCCTCAACCTTGTTATTCCTTTTATTATATTTCATACCATTCCTTGAAGTTGCTAAATGGAAAAGAAAAACTCATCTCTTCCAGAGGAATATTAGGCACAACCGAAATATGCTTTTTCTGATGTAAGACAATTTTGTAAACGTATGTAACTCAATTGGATAGAGACTCGTACTGATAACGTGTTAAGCAACTTAGCTCAAAGTAATAATATAAAACAAGAAAATAAACAAGAATGTAGGGAGCAAGAGATGAGAAATTCTTATTTCTTCCACGTATTCAAGTGTATACAATGTGATGCCCAAATCCTCTATTTATAGGATGACATTTAGGTGGTATTAACTATTGAGATCATGAGAGAAGATCATGGAGGGAGTTATGGAGGTGTGGGAGTTACAACAATAATGGTAAGAAGTAGTGAGAGGTTGATGGAGAAGAGTAATGGGAGTAACTTATTTAGGAGTTATAGACATCCACTACATAATATAATATTTCATAACAAATAAAACTTTGGTATCATCAATAGAATACAATGCAATAAGAAAGTTAATGAGCAAACCACAGCAAAATGCTCCATGTGCAGGTTCAAACATTTCAAAAACTGATAAGGAAGTCATGAAGTTAAAGAAAAACAAATAATAATGAGATATCAAACCAGTTAGTTTCTCATTTAATACTGTAATCAGAAGAATTATCTCTATGCTGCCATCAGCTATTTACATGTCTGTACAGCAATCAGTTTTTACCCCAATACATGTTATCCACTGTCAGGTGAAGGAAGGCCTCAACTTTCATCTTAATCTTCGACAGACCTTCTCATTTCCAATAATGATGGTGTTATTCAAGTTAATCTGCATCCAAGCTTCTTTGTACAGTCGAAATTGCTCGCTAGTAACTTAACTAGTGTCCTCCAAGAAAATGAGGCATCAGCATTATAGTAAAGAAACCTGTACATGGATTATGGTTGGAATCAGAAAGCCTTGCATAGGCTAGACTTCAAGTTAGACGAACATTGTTCCCTTATTGGACTACTTGTAACACACAATCTGCTCCTTTTTGGTTCAGATATCCTGCAATGCAATATCGCTGCTGCAAGCACATCAACTAAGCCAGTGTCGTCGGATTCTTCAGATTCTCCAGATTCTCTATTCAAACTTTCACACCTTAAATCTTCGGTTTCCCCAGTGTTAGATTTACTGCATCTCTTCATTCCATCTGTTTCTAGTCTAGAGGTAGTTGTTGGTATTTGGCTTGGTGTGCCCGAGAAATGCTTTGGCTTCAACCTGACAGACACTGTCTTCAAAGTTCGCTCAGTGTAGAACAGCATCCATGGATGACCTGAAATGCATCTTAATCATAAATTGGAAAATAAAGCAGCCAAACAATCATTATATAGTATTTGATAAAGCTGATCAAGATAAAATTTAACTAAGCAAACGAAGGATGCAGAAAAAGTAAAGGTGGTTCATCTGCCCGTGAACCAGTGCAAAGGTAACAGAAAATTGTTAACAAGTCAATAGCTTTAATTAATCAGATACTTCTCCATAGCAAATTTCCTGTATGATCAAAACAAAATACAAACTGAGAATTGTCAATCCAGTTACCTACTTATTAAAGCAGTATTCAAGGGAACCAGTCAATAACAAATAGAATAATATGCTTACTTAATACTTCTTCTGCAGTTATCCTTGCAGCAACATCCCTCGTGAGAATCCGCTCAAGAAGATCTCGTGCAGGTTTAGACACAGATTGCCATTTTTCAGAGTGAAAATCAAGTTTCATGCTCTTAATTGCCTCAAAAAGAGCATCCAAAGAATCCCCTTGAAACGGAAGAACACCAACTAGTAGAGCATGTAAAAGAACACCAGCACTCCAAATATCCGTCTTTTTCCCGTAATCCCCTATAAGTACTTCAGGGGCCACATAAGCAGGACTTCCAGCCAAACCACTTAAACTCTGACCTGCATTATAAAAACAACACTATAAAAAGGTGGAAAGCAGAGCTAAGAGGAATATATCCCTCCTATACATTGCAGAGTAACAGATATAACCACGTTCTTCAGAAAAAAGGAGCAAAGAATAAAATGAAAGGAAAATAAACCTAAACAATTTTTTCATGAAGAAGTCTATGGTCCCATACTGTCCTCTCTAGAATCAGCACCATCAACATATAGATTTGACTAACCCAAGAAAATATTACTACCACATTTTGACATTACTTCAGTTGTATTTTTTCTTTTTCCAGGTTTACACAAAAAAAATTGTGTGAATCAACGGCATTCAAACAGTCAGGATACAAATAAATATTTGACTTGCTCAAAACTTCAAGCATAAAGGGTAACTCTATTCAGATGATTTACTATATTCACGATCATAGAAGTTCACTTGAGGTATGCCTTGAAGAGAGGTGCAACTAATCACCATCTACCAAAAGGGGTAAGCAAAAGTCCTGAGAAGTGTGTGCATTTTTCCAGTGGTTATTTGCCTGTAACTTTTTCTTTTTCATCAGGGAATACTTTTTACCCTTTAGGGAGTTAGACTTCAATAAATTCGCACTTCAATTTTTATTTTTCAAATTAATAATTTAGTCAACATCTATAGCCCATATACTTTGAGTTGGTTCACTATGCAAAGGGAAAAGAGAGGAACTGTGAGAAGCTTTTGGCCAGAAACTGCTATCAAGAGAGCAAGACTAAATTTTCAAAATCCGCAACTGCAGAGCATCATAGTGGGGAAGGACGTGAAATCATCCAAGCACTTGCACCTTTTTTTATAACCAAGAAATTTCCCAAGAGCGAGTGGTGGACGGTTCAAAGCTCGGTGGATTTTGGGCCTGCCCCTCTACCCTTCTCCACTTAAATGCCACGTTTTCGTATGCAGCATGGCAAACCCTTGACGCCTGCCTAACCTACGATGCACTATTACCACTAGGCCAAAGCCCGGGGGCTCAAGCACTTGCACCAATTAATAGAGTAGCTAGGGGAAGGCTCACATGTAGGTAGGTAATCTCAAAATAACTTTCTAAGATTAGAGTTCCCAACTTATCAGCATAGTGAACACATCTTTTGAAGAAAGAAATAATCACAACAGATATCCCAAAATTCAGCATCAGAGCCACAAATAAGTACACAGACCAACCACATAATTTTTGAGTTAAAAAAACTAGAACATAAACTATTAGAAACAAATCACAGTTGGAAGAGATGAAACGGAATCTAGGCAGAGGCATTGCCACTAAGATAAAACGAGCAAAATTTATCATAAAAATAAACCATCTGGTAAACATGACAGTGCATAAGTAACACAAACAAGCAAGAGGTAACATATATATTGGGTTCCGGTGTAAGTGTTTTACCATTGGCAATCCTCATAGCCAAGCCGAAATCAGCAAGCTTTATCTTCCCAGAAGCAGTTAAAAGGATATTCTCAGGCTTAATATCCCTATGTACAACTCCCATATCATGACAATACTGTATAACCAACATCAAATCCTTGAATATATTAGCAGCCGTATGCTCCGAAAACCTACCCTCCTTCGTCATCCGGTCAATCAACCTCCCACCGGAACACAACTCCATCACCAAATGAAAACTTTCCCCATTCTCATACACAGACTGCAATGTCACCACACCCGGGTGTCCCGATAAGTGCTGCATTATCTCCACTTCCCTATGAACCGTCTCTTCGCCTTTAGGCAATGTCTTGCAGGCGAATTCAACCCCGGTTAACTTACTCCTACACATAAAAACTGACCCAAATTTACCTTTCCCTAATGCTTCCCCCATTACATAATCATCTTCAATCTTATTCTTCCTACCCATCTGTGTGGCTGCATCTATACATCCTATTTTTCTTTTCAAACCTCGGGTACACAAACTAATCGACGAACTGCCACCTGGTGCCGGAGCAGTTGCAGCAGCAAGCCTAATACTAGTTCTACTACAAGATCCTAGGCCAACAGCATCATCTTCCTTACACCTCTTTTTCAACCTTCTAGAACATTCCACTAATGAAAAATGGGTTTTTTTCAAATTCGATATCATCGAATCATGGGTTGAAGTTGAATCCCATATTTCTCGCTGTTGTTTATTAGGGCACAGAATTTCACATCCTTTTCTCTTCTTCCTCATCAATCAATAAATCGATCACAGCATATATATACGTCAAATTAGGGCAAATTAATCCAAACCCAATTCACATATCACTTATCCGGTGACTCTGAAAAGCTTTCACCGGAAAAAAGAACACGGAATTGAGGGAAATATTGGGATCAATTGATTTGGGTTTCTAGAGAGTGTTCGCAAAAAGAAAAGGATATATAGAGAGAGTAATTTTCGATCTATTTATAAGAGCTTAATAGGTTATTTCTCCGTGTCCTGCTTAAATGAGGATATTTATTAGGAGTCAAAAAGTATGATTTTTTATATTTTTTTTATTACACAAAAAATATGTAAATTATTCTCCTAATCCATAGGTTTGAAAGCAATAATCTTTCAATAATTTAAATTTATTTCTAATTTACATATTTTACCGATTCTAAGCATCTCTTTTGAAGCGTATAGAATATTTTTTATCAATTAACTAAATAATCACAAATAAGTAATTGGATACTGATAATAATATAATCGTAATTAAGTGTTTCTTTTTTATGTCATTAAACTTTTATTGCTTTTATTATCAACGAATAAAAATAGATCAGAGTAAATTTTATTTGAAAGATATTACTTTTATTACTTGATAACAAAACGTTGAAAAATATGGTTTTTATGAACTTTTATTATGGATATACATTCCTTGTACAGTTAGGTTTATTAAAGGAAAGTTTCTTAAGAAAAGTAATTACTATATGGTAGCTCGATTTCTTTTGCTAAAAATTAGCACATTATTCTTGAGAACAAGATTTTATTCTTCTATAAAAAATAGGAGACTTCCTTTATCCCAATTGTATTACTATATTTTTTAGATTAAAAATTTCTACAGTTTTCTCTCTAGATATTTTCTTTATATAACTATTTTACGACATGGTTTAATTTATCATTGGATGGAATCATATCATAAAATCCATTCAGAAGTACTGCTAGAGTTTGGTGTAAATATGCTTCCTTTTAAGAGAAAAGGCACAATTAAGAATTATCGAAACTGCTCGACAAATTTTTGATTTTTTTTTTTTTTGGCATAAAGCAAGGCTATTTTAATTAATTCACTTGATTTTAGTTATTTTTCATTTAAATAAGTCTTCTTTATCAAAATGTTTTATTGTTGTATCCATTAAAAAAATATTCAAGTTTTTGAAAACGGAAAAAGAAGCGTTTTAGGTTTGTTTAAAATTACGACAATTTAAATATGTCCATAAAGGATTTAGAGTCGCCACCAAATAAAAATACTGATTTGGTTATGTTTATTAAGCCACCTAATATGGTCATAAGAAAATCATTAGTTGTTTTCAGAAACAAAACCTTTGAACTTTGATTCCCAATGATTAATACATTCTAAGCTTGGGTCATGAAGACTGTATGTGTCAACCACACATTAAATCACATACTAATTAACAGCTTGTTTGGAGGGTTGTTCCTTGTTGTATCGTATCGTATTGTTATCCCAAAACAATGTTTGTTTTGATTGTTCCAATAAAATTGGTTGTATTGTATTGTTAAATCCATTGTTCCGGAACAATGAAAAGTACCATTTTTTGAAACAACCGATTTGGTGTGGTGGGATTATTTCCTATTTTTCTTTCCAATCATGCCCTAACTTATTACTCTACAATTCTATTTTACCCTTTATCTTTTTTTCTATTTTAACTCCAAATCTCCAACCTATAACCTACTTTGTTTTTTTTCAGACTAATGTTAAAGGTGTTTTGCCGCCTTCTGTTTTATTTTTTCTCCTAATTTCCTTTTAACTCAATTCTAATTTGTTGTGCTCCTTTGTTTTGCCTTCTTCTGTATCGCTCCTTTGTTCTGCTTTCATAAGGTGTTTTGACTTCTTCTGTTTTCTTTTTCTAAATTATTTTTATACATAATTTTTGATAAATTTAATATTTAAACAATTGAGGGTATTTTAGTAAACTTATCAGTTACAGTACAATACGATACAGTCAAACCAAACAATAAAATATTATTTAACAATAACAAACAATACAATATATCCAAACATTGTATTCATAAAACGATACGGTACAATACGATACAATACAATACAATACATTATAAAACGATGGGGAACAATGATCCAAACAGAGTGTAAGGTCACGTTGTATAACATTAATTATATATTATGTTATTTGGTAAAGGCATAACAACTAACAAGAAAAGCAAACAAGCAAAAATGATAAAGTAAAAGCTACAAAAGGAGAAGGAAAAAAAAAAGGAAAGTGAAACAACCAACTAAAACCAAGTATAAAGGAGAAAATTTCGTATTAAAATATGCATTAAAAGTGAGAAGCTATTTTGATATAGTCCTTTCTAGATGTGGCAAAATCAACATATTTTAAATAATTATTCAACTAGCTTACATACAAAACTATTAGGTTTATGATTTACTTGTCAAGTTGACCCCCGGACTGAATTGAATTCAAAATGGCTCGTCAATTATGTCAAAATAAGACAACATGATATGCAAAATGCAACTTAAACCCAAATATAAAATACATCAAATTTGGCCATCAGGAACTATTTAAAAATACATTAGGTTTCACTTTTTTTTTTTTTTCCAAAAGCAAAATAGGAAAGGAGGGGAGTGGAGACCCTACCTATTTTGACACAAGCAAAATTCGACTGTGTCGGATCATGCTTTCTTTATTGATTTAATCATTTTGATCCATCCAAATTCGAACTAATGCGTAATTTCGAAACCTTTTCTTTCAATTTTCTCTTCTCATGTGTTAGAATATCGAATTGTCATATATAGTTTAAAATTGTTGGATTTTGTATTTTTTGGCTTCTAGTATAGTACGTCACGTCATTAAATTGTTATAGAAAATATTTTTTTTTTTGGTCGAAAGTAAAACCTTTATTCCAACCTTTTTTGCAAATATACACCATCTGCTCTGTATGGACTTTGGAGCAGATCTCAAAATAAATTAAAAAAACCATTTGCAATATCCTATACAACTCTTCTGTTGCTATTCTATTATAAAGCATATAACTATCCTATAAACAACTAGGATAGTTGTTTAACTTTTCCAGTGGTGGCTTCCATTTTTGTTGTTTTTGTCCAGTAACATGAATTTGGACGGCAATGTCCTTTGCTCTGTCTTGTAATGTCTTCTTGCATTGTTGAAATCTTCTACTATTTCTTTCCATCCATATGTTGTACATCACAGCAACAAACACAACTCCTATTATGGCTTTCTTTGGGTTTCTATTATTCACATTCTTGATTAACCAGTTAACTTCTTCTTCCCAGTCTTGAGTTCTTCTGTGATATCCAAGCCATGTTAACATGCTTTCCCATAGTTTCTTTGAGTATGAACATTCAAAGAATAAGTGTTCATGAGTCTTAGTCAAGTCTCTTTCACACAGAACACATCCTTGTTCAACCTGAATTCCCTATTTCAACAATCTATCCACTGTTGCCAATCTTCTATGCATTGCCATCCACACTATGAACTGTTGCTTTGGCAGACTACCATTGATAATTGTTATGGATTTCCATCTCACTTTTGGCCATTCTGGATTGCTTTTTACATATGCTGTTTTGATGCTGAACTTCCCCTTCTTTACACAAGTCTGCATTCTTTGCATGTCATTTTCCCACCATTCTCTTGCATTGAATATCTTCCTTACAAGCCAACTAGCTTGTTTAGGAACTTCCATACTTGCTATATCTTGCTTCTTTATATATTGGCCATGTATCCATTTTATCCAGAGTTTATCCTTCTTATTCACTAATGCCCATAGTAGCTTTGTTATTGCTGCCTTGTTCCATGCTTCATAGTTGATTATGTTTAGTCCTCCTGCTTCTTTTGGCTTACACAAAGTCTCCCAGGATATAGGATTTCTCTGGGTGGTGTCATTGCTCCCAGTCCAAAGATACCTCCTGCATATGCTATCAACCATCTTTACAATCTTCTTAGGGATGAGGAACACTTGAGCCCAATATGTCTGCATTTCAAACAAGACACTCTTGATGAGCTGTAGTCTGCCTGCATATGAAAGAAACTTAGAGGTCCAGCTTCTAATCTTGTCCACAATTTTTTCCACCAAGGGCATACACAGTTGTATGCTGATCTTTTTTGCAGATAATGGTACTCCCAAGTATTTGAATGGTAAGGTCCCTTCTGATAACTACAACTCAGCTAACATTTTATCCTTGAATCCCTTCTTTACTCCTGCTATATATAATGAACTTTTATCCATATTAGCATGCAATCCTGAGACTTCAGAGAATTGTTGGAAACATCTGATAAGCATCTTCATGGATATTTCATCAGCCCTGCAACACATAAGAAGATCATCTGCAAAGCAGATGTGGACAATCTGCAGTTTCCTACATTTAGGATGAAAATTAAAGTTTGGTATTCTTGTCAGAGCTTTCAGATATCTATTGAGGTACTCCATGGCTAGAACAAACAGGTAAGGTGTCATGGGGTCCCCTTGCCTTAAGCCTTTCCTTGCTTCAAACTTCTCAGTGAGACCTCCATTCAACAGTAGTGAGTAGCTTACTGTACTAACACATGTCATAATCAGTTCCACTAGCTTTAAGGGCACACCAACCAGTAATACTGTTCTCAGAAAACCTCATTTTACAGAATCATAGGCTTTCCTAATGTCCACCTTTATCATACACCTTGGTGATACATTCTTCTGAGTATATCCTTTGATTAGTTCATGTGCCATTATCACATTGTCTAGTATATTCCTTCCTTCAATAAAAGCAGACTGAGCAGGTCCAACCAGGTAATCCACCACCATTTTCAGTTTATTTGTTAAGAGTTTAGCTATGATCTTGTATAGTGTTGAACAACAAGCAATAGGCCTAAACTCATCAACAAGACTGGGATTTTTTACCTTTGGTATCAATGTGACAGTTGTGCAATTTACCTCCTTCATTAGCTTTCCTTTTTGAAAAAAATTCTGCACAGCATCTGTTACTTCTTGCCCTATGATTGACCTGTACTCCTTGAAGAATTCTGCAGGATATCCATCAATGCCTGGTGCCTTATCATTAGGCAGGTTCCTCACTACTTGGCTGATCTCCTCATTAGTGATTGGAACTACTAGTTGCTGCTGTTGAATCACTGTTAAGCATGGCCCATCTCTTGCTATAGTTAGATCAATTCCTGGCATTTGGTCTGCTGCTATCCCCAGTAACTGTTTGAAGAATTGGATGAACTCCTGTTGAATCAGCTTTGGTTCTGTGATCTTCACCTGAGTATCATTGTAAATGCAGCTCACTTTGTTTCTTGCTTGTCTAGCTCGCATACAGGCATGAAAATACTTTGTATTTTGGTCTCCTAGTTGGATCCATGTAGCTCTTGATTTCTGCCTTAATATTTGTTCTTGGACCGCTTCCCACTTCTCAATATCTGCTAGACATTTCCTTTCATCCTCTATCAGTTCTGCATTAAAATAATCTTCATTTAACATTCCTTGAATCTGATTCAACTCTTCTCTCATCTTGTTTAGCTTTTTATCCATTGATGAATGCTCATGTTGTATACTTCTAGTCTCTTTCTCAATCTGCTTCAATTTTCTCCAGACTGTAGACATCGCATCTCCCCACTTCTTTGTTCCCATACTCTTTGTACAATCTCCTTATATTCTGCCTGCTTCATTATAGTAGTTAACAGTCTGTAAGGTCTGTTGACTTTCATTCTGCACTTCAGTACTTATCATTATTGGAGTACGGTCTGAACATCCAGGAAGCATGTATTGAGCCTCAATACCAGTGTATAGGTTGAACCATTCATCATTCCCAAAGGCCCAATCTATATGACTATATATCCTTACTTCAGCATCTCTTTTGTTACACCATGTGAAGTCACCCCCTCTTTTGGTAATCTGCCCTACTCCTATATCTTCAATACAATTTTGGAAATCTACTACTTCAGCTTGTTGTACAGGATTACCATTTATTCTATCATCAATATTTAGTACACTATTGAAATCTCCTATTATAAGCCAAGGATCATTCAATTGTATACTTCTTAGTTTCCCCCATAGCGATTGTCTATGTTGAACAGTATGCAATCTATAAACAAATGTTATGTAACAAGTGAAAACAGAATTCTTATCTTGCACATAACAATGAATCAGTTGCTCTGTCTTCTCAGTACTGTTACATTGACATTGACTTCCTTCCACATTAGCCATATTCTCCCATTTGGTGCATATTCATAATTGTCCTCAATTTTCCAATCATCGCCTATTTTCCTTTGAACATCCTTTGCCTTCTGCTTTTTGACTCTTGTTTCAAGGCAAGCTATCATATCCACTTTATTTCTCAGCAAGAATTTCCTCACTTCTCGCTGCTTGTGGGACTTATTCAGTCCCCTCACATTCCAAGATATGATGATCATGGTGGCTGAGCATTAGGGGTGCTGTTTAGGCTCCTTTGTCCTGCTTCATTTCTGGTATCTGCATGCACAGTCTGTTCAGGTGGCTTCTCTTTTATCATCAGTGGTGCAAACCTGTATCTATTTGCTAGCTCCTCATAATTGATCTCCTTATGCTTCAAATTTTGTGTGTTCATCTTCTGCTTGCCTTTGTCTAGCTCCTGTTTCTCCTCCTGTGCAGTATTATCTGTTTGTTGTTCCTTTACTTCCTTTGGCTTCCATATCATTTTCCTCTTCTTTCTTCTTCTTTTCTGTTTGACTTCTTCTTTTTGTTTCTCCATTTGTTGGCATTTTCCTTTCTCATGCCCAAAGTTGTTACACTCTAGGCAGAATTTTGGTTTCCACTCAAATTCCACCATTTGAATCCAGCTTTTTTGACCAGGTATCTCAATGTGGACTTCCTCTGGTAGAGGCTGTGTGATGTCCATATCAATTAGAACTCTAGCATAGGAGACCCTCTCACAATCCGCAGTTAGCCTATCAGTACAAATTGGCTTACCTAGAAGGCTAGCAATCCTTCCTAGGTTTTCCTCAGTCCAACATTGGATAGACAGACCTGGAAAATTGACCCACAGTGGTACAATTCTCATAGATTCTTCTTTGATCTGGAAATTTGGATCCCAGTCCTTTAGAATCATAGGCCTATTGTTAGCTGTATACGGTCCCTGCTGCATAACCCTCTCTTTATCCTCCATAGATTCGAATTTAAAAATGAAATAACCATCATCATGCTCTAATACTGTTGGAGTTGTAACAAAATTCCAAACACCGTAAACAAATTTTAGCATCTCTTTAAATGATGGATTTCCACCCAATACATACCCTATTAGAGCTGTCTTCCATTTTTGGACTTGCAGATCTATCTCCTTCGTGTTCAATTTTGCTATTTTCACGCCATTCTGCACCATCGGTGGATAGAATTTTAATTGCATGCCCTGTGATTGTGTTCTGTTCCCTTTTACTGCTTCCGCCATAGTCTGCTTTTGAGATC